>NC_079164.1:7476490-7533990 GCF_947568905.1 Ostrea edulis
AGTATAACACAGGTCTCTTTTGTTGACTGCTGTAACCACGTCCATTAGTTTTAACCCTATTTTTCCTCTTTTTAGAACCCTTTCCAGGACTGGGTATTTCATTTGTCGTGATGTTATTAGAGGTAATGTGGGTTTCTGTACTTCGATGTGGCACTCCCGCATCCTTCGTTTCTTTTTTTGAGGTGCTCGCTCCTGCTGAACTGTCATGTAATACATCAGCATAAGAAGACCAGGCACCTGTTTCTGTTGGATCGTTCACAGAAAGAGCAGATGCAAGTTCTATGTCTAATTCATACCCAAAATCACTAGACAAGTATCCATTTTCAACACTACAACCCACTGGATCCGTAAACGTTTTCGATGGAGGTTGTTCAAAGTAAGTTATATAAATGTTACGAAGTTCGTTGAACTTTTGTGGACTGGTGAGTTGTAAGAAGTCTATCTTTTTCAGAAAATGCTGTCTGGTTGAATCGTATCCATCAAGAGAAACTACCATACAAAAGCATTCATCTGCATCAATCACCCCTTCCCGAAAATTAAATAAGATTTCCCTTATGCAAGTCGTGGTCTCATGTGTCTCCATCTTCGGGAGAGAAAAAAATGTTTACATAACTTGTATCGGAAATCCTCTAGATTGTACATTTCGTATTCAAATTTCGATCCCGATGGAATAAACTCTGCTCGTTATAAAAGCATATTCCTCTTATCTCCTTAAATAATTCATTCAGACAAATAGAGCAGTTGTGAAATGTTTTACATATATATTAACCTTACTTTTCAGCATGTGAAATTGGTTAATTTGTGGGCTGTTACTAATTCGGGTTTGATGTTCCTGCCAAAAAGTCGTTAATTTCCGTTACATTCCGTTGCATACGTTTTCTTTGGTAAAAACATATGAAAAAAAAGATATATAGGGTACATACATGTCGTGCAGATATATTTGTACATAGAACTCATGCAAGTCTTTATTTTTAAAATCTTTCATTAGCAAAATTCTTATCTCCAACCAATCAAAAGACGCCAACTTTAGTTTTAGTGACGTCATTGGACGACATTTCCCATCAAAATAATAGAACTGAACTGGATCGTAGGACGGTAGGTCACTAGAAGAAAGGAAGTAGGTAATTTGCAAATACGTGGATCGTTGGTAATTTACAGATATGTTTTTAATGAATAATGTATACGGGAACTTTGTTTAAATGACATTTAATTATCACGAAGATTAGAGAAAAAGGTCGACCTGTAGGTATTGATTTTTGCGTACCTCTCTATGTAGAGTTTGTTTACTTTGAATTTCTTTGATATAGGGTCTATAACATGGATATAAATGTTCCTGTAACGTTAGTTATTCGTGCACCAAACCAGAGGATAGAAGACCACACAGTAGAATGCATGCTTGGATGGACAGTAAAGAAGCTGAAGAAACACCTAGAGGTTGTCTATCCCAGCAACCCGGTGAGTGATAGCAATGACCCCCTTCATTAATTCAAAGTACCTTGACATAATGCTATAATGTTTATTGGGGAATCTACAGCATGGGTGATGCAATGTTTCACGGGGACCACGTTTAAAGATTAATATTTGAATATCATGATATCTATTAATTTATATTTTTTTGTTTTCAGAAAGAAACACAACAAAGGCTTATATACTCTGGAAAGTTGTTAGCCGATGAAATGACATTAAAAGACATAATAATTCAGGTAATCTATCAAAAATAATTGTTAGCTGATGAAATGACATTAAAAGATGTAATCTATCAAAAATAAAGGTGCAGTGTTTCTCTGTACAGTTATAAATCTGAATTTTGATCAATGAATAGTTAGGCCAAGATAAATAAATAGTCTGTTTCCTATTCCAACCTGGAAAAAAATAGGGTAGGTAGGTAGGAAAAACATTTTATTTTATTTCAACAGTTTATCGTTTAAAATTCAACTTTGAGAAGTACAGTTTTTGAAGATCCCGAGATGTTTCACTGCCACTAACAACCCTGTGTATTATGTAGGGTCAACATCCGGTTCACATATAAACTCTAAATAATATTATATTTCAAATCCGGCTAAATCACCAACAGAACTACTGCCCTGAACTTCATACGGCTCTGTGTTTTTTGGAATGTTGTTTACTGGCCAGCATAATATTGTAGTTTTGCAGTGTTTTGGCCATTCAGATGGACAGTCCTTCATGATGCATCTCAAAAATTCTAAACAATGATTCATTGTTTTTTACCGTAGTCATAAAGTTTTCTCCCTCTTGATGTTTACATTTTCCTATTGTAATTACCTGTCACAGGGCTCACACTGGACCACAATTTTGAGTCGCAACCTGGCATGCGTGCATCGTCTCCTATACGTTTACTGTTAGATCTATAGTTCATGTGTATTATTCAAGAGGCATATACAACATATCATATATATGTCTCTTCTTATTCTTACATGATGTATACAACATAGCTTTGATTAACTTTTATCATAAATCACTATTATTATAATATAGTGAAAATTGTATTTCAGCAGATTGCCTTTCAGTCAGTCTAGATGGAAACACACAATTTATTTATCTTGGCCTTACAAAAAAAAGAAAAGAATGAAACACTCTATCTATATTGATGAGGCCATCATTAAGAATTTTTTTGTTTGATGTACTCCGACCCACATTTTTCAAGTCGGGTAGGTAGGTCGGTAATTTTTTTTTTATTAGCCGAGTTGCAACAAAGTTGAACCAGCTTTTGGTTTGGTGATGCGGGTGGGTGGTTGGGCGTCAACAATTGGTTTCCGGATGATAGCTCAAAAAGTTTAAAATCTAATCAAATGAAAATTTGATATATTGTTGGGTACCAGGTAAGGAAGACCCCTATTGATTTTGTAGAAAAATTGTCAAAGGTCAAGGTCACAGTGACCGAAAATAGAATGAAAATTTCAGAAAAATTTGGTTTCCAGATGATAACTCAGAAAGTTTAAATCTGAATCAAATAAAACTTTGATATATTGTTGGGTACTAGGTAAGGAAGACCCAGTAACTAGAAAAGTTTAAAACTGAAATTAGGTCTTCACAATTATAAATATGTCACATCATTCCTGACTTTACAATGTATCCCATGCAACTCGGCTTATGCACCCCTGGGTGCATATATTGATTTTTTATTTATTTATTTATTTTTTTTTTTTGGAATGTCATGAAAATCAGATTTACAAATTTATTGATGTTTTCATTAAACACAACGCTGCCAGACAGAATAGAGTTTAGAACATTCATTTTGTACACACGTAAATCTTCCAATGTCGTCTGAAATTTTCTAAGGACGTTTTGTATTTGTCACGGATGAGGACCTCTACCAGTAAACTGTTGTTAAGAAATAAATTAACACCCCTTTTTAGTACCACCGATTGATTCTTCTATTTGTGGTTTGACATTCATAATAGTAATCACTTAAACACTTAAATGTGATCCATGAATATCCAAGTGAATTACATGATGACAGCAATTTACAATCAGTTTTAATATTGCCCAATATAATTTTAATGCCAACTTCTCCGCATCGTTCAGTTTGTTGTGACGATCATGTCCCATTCGTGTGTCTCAGTTTAAGAGCATGGTAAAAGTGCCTTTCACCTATTAAATCGTCATAACATTTAAATAATCCCATATCAAAATTTATGCATGCTTTTACAGAAATATATATAGACCATCAACTTGAACACAGACTCATGGTCCGCCCTAATTTTGATGCACTATCTCATGTGATTTTTGATTTAAGTAACATGGCTTTCAAACTTTTGTACACAAATACGATCAGCTTGGACGGGGGAGTTCGTAGCTCCTTGTTCTATCTTGTTGGTAGATAATGTGGTAATTTGGGGGCAGAGATGCAGTATATTTGATCGTTCATATAGATAAGTGCTTGAAAGGTTCCCAGATTAACAAATGGTCATTATCAAAGTGAAAGTAGAACCAAAAGATGCCCAAAGAACATTTTGATACAGTCAAACAAAAATTCTGTAAAACAACTATAGTCCAAAAAAATGGCATCAAGTTTAAAACTAATTCGAAGAATGTCTACTTTCCAGGGAGCAAAAAAAAAAGTTAAATTTCGAAGTGTGGAAAAAACGGTTGGGTCGGGGCCAGGGTTGGCAAAAAAGTGGTCAATATGAGTATTGACTGGGCCGGTGATCAATACTGGTCAATATAGTTAAAACCAGTCAATACTGGTCAATAATGGTTAATACTGGTCGATTGAAAATTATTTGGTCATTATAGTCTGTGTTATTTATTTTAAATGTTTAAGTGACCATTATGGTAAATACTGTAATTCATAACATGCACTATCAGTTTATAATATACTTATAAGTCATAATACATTGTATTAGATAAATAATGTACAAATGACCCTGTTGAATTGGGGAAGATGTAAAAGTTTCTGTTCAAATTCCTTAGTTTAACAAGAACTACCTATATTTTAATAAGTATTGTTTGATCAATCTTCATATTAAGTGTTAAATAAACATTTGAGGGGGTGGGTTGGTGATGTTTTCATAACAATAACACACATACTGGTCATCTCTGGTCCCTGCCTATGCTTATTAACACCTGTCAACTCTGCTTCCTGTGCTCAAGTAATGTCCAGCTACCTTTTATTCTTAATCTGTCCAGGTACATGTATTAACAGGTCTGTCTCCAACTGTCAAGCTATGCTATAGAACTGTGACCCTCTGGTAGGTACTGAAGATATTTTGGTCAGTTTCAGCAAACCAAATATATTAAACTTATAAAATTACATTTGATTATCTAATGAAAAATATTAATCAACAATTGATCCATATAATGAAAAGATTTATCTTTGCAAGAAATGTACAAAAATAGGAAATTGGACAGTTTAAATCACAATTGACCAGTATTGACCACTTGGGGAGTATTGACCGGGACGGTTAAAACCACTGGTTATAACTGGGGTGGTTTTAACCGTCCAACCCTGGTCAGGGCAATTTTACGGGTCGGTCGGAGTACATCAAACAAATCAATTTTTATTTTAAGCCTGAATACATTTATACATTGTGTATTTATATATAGAGAGTTTTTTTTTCTTTTTGTATCTACTTATTGTTAAAAATTCAGATACCTACAGATGTTCTGTACAATATCAGTTAAAATAAAATGTGTGAGACGGATTTAGCATACCATACTAGTCCATGGTTGAGAGAGACCACTTTTGAAAATTAGCATTTGATGAATCCCGGATCACGAGATTTATACAGTGTTGTGATCGATGAGATCTTCCAGGATACTAACATTTTACCAGTTTAGAGAATTTCTTTTTAACTGTCATATCCGGGAGGACATAACACTCATGAATAAAAGTTAAAAGCTATCCTTATTTACAATTATATTTTCCCACAGAATAAAGAACATGTTTATATTTATGATTATAGAATGAAGAAAGACTTCATCACACAGTTCACTTGGTGTGTTCTCCATCCGTGGACAATTCCTTTATTGAATCTCGAAATCATCCAGTAAGTGTATTGCCTTCAATATTTTATTTATAATGTACTGAAGAATGAATTTTTTTGATAACTTTCCATTGTTGTATCTGTACTCTTACTTTTTTTAAAGGAAAAATCAGTAAACAGCAATATTTCATCCACGTATACGACATCAAATGTACATAGTTCTGAAGGTCTACGTCACCGTTTACATCAGGATCAGACTAGCCAACCAAGCACAACTGCTAGGTGAGGAGAATGTGGTTATGTTGTGTATTTAGACAATGAGTTTGTGTTTATATAGTGTATAGGGTGTGTTTTTGTACTGCCAGCCTAGATAAGGAGTCTGTATTTATATTGTGGACTGCTAGATCAGGAGTGTGTGTTTATATTTACAAACTGAAAATGAACCATGCCCCTATTGAAAGGAGTAATAATTTTTTTAATACTTCATCAACCCACAAGGAAAACAGATTATTGATATTTCAAAGACTGATGATTATGCAATAGAGTAATATCTCATGTTCATTTATCATTCTTCTGTGAACAGCTTTGGCAGCACAAACTCGACCTCACAGCCCCCTCCTATGATGATGCCAAACAGCCCAGGGGTAGCCCTGACGCCGGAGCAGTACATGATGATGATGCAGAACTATTATTACCAAATGAACACTCAGTACATGCAATAGTAAGTAATTTTTATGTCCATGTAATAATGCAGAAGCATGCTTCAGTGGGCACTGATTAGCATTTCTTATGCAACCAAGAATTTATCACTCTAATCATAAGGACCCAACAATTCAAAGTGGAATGTAAACTATATTTATAAGATATTTAACTCATACACAGTCTTAGGGATCGATGTCGGATAAAAATCTAAAATCAAATAGGGGATAAAATCTTCCATAAGTTTCTGTGATCCGACATTGATTACACTTTAGTGGAAAAAGAAAAAAGATAAGCGACTGTTGAAAACCACATAATGATATTACATTTTAATGAACATTTAATAGTTTTAATATACACTCTCATTTGCGAATAAAGAGTAGAAAAGATATACAGAGTGTTATTTATAATCTTATGTTTTTACTTGTTAATTGATTTTAGTTTCAACAGTCATCATATTTAGTTTTAAGGGGAGGGGGGTGTGTCTTTGGTGACCACTATGTGAATTTAGTTTTTTGTAAGACTTAGACTTTGAACTTTTTGATCTCGCCCCTTAATACAAAAATGTTGAATAATTTACAGCTACCAGACTGGGACGTATCAGCCTATGAATGGGTCAGTAGTATCTGAACAGGAGACCGAGGCCCCCCGGGAAAATGTCCAGCAAGCACCTGCTGCCAGACCTGATAATGCCAACCTGGTGATGAATGCACAGGGTGGAATGGAAGATGATGACGATGACGAGTTTGGTCAGCGGGACTGGCTAGATTACGTGTACACATTCAGCCGATTCCTGGTACTCATCAGCATTGTGTACTTCTATTCCAACTTCACTAGATTTCTGGCAGTCGCAGCTTTCTTCTTTTTGGTTTATCTGTAAGTCACCTATTCTGTAATTCAATGCTAAACTCTCGAATACTGGGGAATCATTTTAATTTGTGGGGGCCATTGTTTGTGGGTAAGCAAAATTTTCCTGGTTTGTGGGGACGTAATTTTGTGGGTTAGCAATAGGATGTGTCACTAGGAGAGATAACCCTATTGGTTTTTAAAAGAAATGTTTGAGGACAAGTAAGTTCATGGGTAAGGGTGACCCACAATATCCACAAGCAGCAATCAGCGATTTTTTTCCTTATAAAACTGGTACCGATAAACGGTACCATTCCCAATGTCAAAAACTGTAGATTTTTCCCAATTTTGAGACTAAAAATTCTCAATTCAATTGCCGAAAAATAGGCATCTGACATCGTAATTTACTTGGTCCGAAACATTGTACGAGTTAACTAAAATGTTAACTTCCGGTATTAAATCGAAAGTACAAAATATGGCAGTGTGCGTGTTGTAGAGCTACAATTAATTTAGAATGAGCCTACGACGATTCTTTATGTCTCACAACAGGAAATATTACCGTAAAAAGTTTATAAGGAGATGAATACTTCTTTTTTTTTTTTTCCTTTTCTTTTAGTTGAAATCATTTGCCGATACATTGGTAAAAAATTCCCAGTTTGTTGTATTTTGACGCTATTTTTCCCAATCAAACCGGTACCAGTGGGTAGAAAAAAATTGCTGATGTAGAACTTTTTGAATCATTCTGCCACAAAATGAAGTCCTTTCCAAGCCCTTTCAAAATTTAAATGAACAAAAAATTTCCACAAAGTATATTTAAGCTATATATGCATGACATGTTTAGACCGCTACAGCCTTGTACACAGTTTCTGAACAGTTGTGCTGTACAGCTGAGGAATGACCTTGCTTATAGTGGGTGCACATGTACAGTCAAACCTCGTTATCTCAAACTCAATGATGCTGAGAAAACACTTTAATATGAGATGCTGAGGTTAACATACTTAAAAGAAAATGTTGTTTGGACTTACAACTCACTTTGACATATCCATGACATTCGAGATATCGATGTTTGAGATACCAAAGTTCAACTCTATTTGATGATAAGCTCACTGTTTAAAATCATTTTCCACATAATTTTACAAAATCATGATTTGTATGAAGAAATTTAGTTTTTGTAGGCAGAGTGTGCAATTATCTAGTGTACCAAAAACAGTAATATATGATTTAATGACATTGCTGTCATTTTCTCAGGTATCAGACAGGGTGGTTTAATGTCCGTCGACGAAATCCTGAGCCAGAGAATGAGGACAATCCTGCTCAGGAACAACCACAACAGACTGAGAACACTCCGAGGGATCCGGAGACTGAGGAGAATTCACACAGGACTGAGGAAGATCCGGAAAGGAATGAAGAAAATTCAGATAGGACTGAAGAGGTAGGATATTAACAAGTGCAGAGTAAACCAGAGTTGTCAGAGTAACTAGAGTCATCAGGGTAACTAGAGTAGTCAGGGAAACTAGAGTCGTCAGGGTAACTAGAGTAGTCAGGGTAACTAGAGTAATCAGGGTAACTAGAGTAGTCAGGGTAACTAGAGTCGTCAGGGTAACTAGAGTCGTCAGGGTGACTAGAGTCGTCAGGGTAACTAGAGTAGTCAGGGTGACTAGAGTAGTCAGGTTCACTAGAGTCGTCAGGGTAACTAGAGTCGTCAGGGTCACTAGAGTCGTCAGGGTCACTAGAGTCGTCAGGGTAACTAGAGTCGTCAGGGTAACTAGAGTCGTCAGGGTAACTTGTATAGTCAGGGTAACTAGAGTGAGTAGTCAGGGTAACTAGAGTAGTCAGAGTAACTAGAATTGTCAGGGTAACTTGTATAGTCAGGGTAACTTGTGTAATCAGGGTAACTAGAGTCGTCAGGGTAACTTGTCTAGTCAGGGTAACTTTACAGGGTTCCACACTAACTTTTTTAGGCATTAGTCCTGTCGGACTATTGCCTGGTTCCTTTTACTAGTCCGCGGGGAATTTTATTTGTCCGTCATAAATAGGGAAGTAAATGTGTAATTTAAAAAAAAAAAAATTTATAATTAATACAATGTACTTATAACATAACCAGTATCGATTTTTCGTTTAAGATTCCTGGAAATCCATGATCAGCGAGTCCAATCATACTCCCGATCACATACTATTTTCTCAATACTTGTGTTTACCTTTCACTTTTTAACACTCTCGGTATCTGCGTTGAAAAAGTCTGACGGCTTCTTCTGTTACTCCATAGTCTTGTTCAACCAGACACTCGGCTGTCTCTGCAAATCTTCATCGGAGATTTTTGGAGAAAGCAGTCTCTGGTTGTACGATACTAGTTACTCTGTTGTGGCATGTGTCAAACTAATCATGACCACTGAAACGTTTTACTTATATAAAATTTGTATTAGTCCAATCGGACTGACTAGGCTAAGATTTTATTAGTCCAAATTAAAATTTATTAGTCTGAGACTAACGTTAGTTTCAAACCCTGCGTTACTAACTTGTCAAGTAATGTTAAATTGTTTTAGTCAAAGTATTTTGCAATCAATGCATACAATTGTACTATTTCATGCAATACTTTGAATAAGGTCTCCTGTATTCCAGACAAAATGAAGCAGGTCTGTTTCGACTATTTCAATTGTAATACCTACATGTATGTGCATTTCATGTACATAGATTCACACACAAACCACACGTGTAAAATGACAGTTGAGTGTGTTATGCATTTTCTGATTAAGATTTGATTTCTGCAGGAAAGGAATACCCCTCAGACAGACAACACAACAGAAACAGAGGAGCCCCCGCCCCCCGGAGCTCTGGCAGTGGCATGGTGTTTTGTGTCCACTTTCTTCAGCTCTTTAATACCCGAGCCTCCTGCTCCAATCAATGCCAATTAACATCTCAATGCCAAATCTAACAGAAATCCACTCATAACATGTCCTGTCAATGAGTATCCTGTGATGACTTTTTATACATGGGCATCATATTGTATATAAGAAAGTTACCCAAGTTTCATTACAATCTGAATGTCTCAGTGTTTTTGAATGTTCATGCATATATTTTTAAGAAAAAATCTGATGTGACTTGTGATGTTTATTGAACAACATGTACATTTATCAATATTTTATCAGTTATAAACCTATGCTGTTCCATAGTTTTTAGTTCACAGAAAAAGCACAAATCTTTCAACTTGACATAAGAAGCAGTATGTTTTAAAACTTAGATATAGATATGTAGGTTGCTGGCCCAGAATAATAATCTTGTGCTTCTATTACATGTATTTATTTATGTCTGTAACACAAACAAAACAGACATTTATCCCCTAATTAACTTATCATTTTGTTTTGTCTCGAAATCCATTGTATTGTTCAAAATGTTGTTATGTTGTGACTGCCCAATCATGTTTGTTTATCTTTGCTATATTTTGTTTTGGTTTGTCAGTTTGTATTTATATATGATTCTGTTACAAAAGAAAATAATCAACACTTATGTACTCCAGATTTAACTATAAAATTCATATTCACCGCATTTACTTGTACATATTGGAAAAGGGTTTTGGAACATAAAATACCGGACACAGATTCAAAAAATTGAATTAGCTCACAGTCTGCATTATGTTTAAAGAAATACTAATCTTGTTCAATGAAAGTATGTTGATAAGTCGAACAATAACACGATTGTAAATATGTCATATAGTTTTAATTTCCATTTATTTCTAAAGCAATGTGATTAATAGGTATGTGATGTAAACAAAGGCATTGTATATCTACTTGTAAATACATGCTTTGTATATGATATTGACACACTTTGTATATAACTCTGTATATAACCGTGCTGGTGCTAAATACTCTGAACATTGTCCTCGATGAGGGTACGCAGACGATGACGTCATGAAACGCGAGAGGGAGTGAATGCGTGTGAGTGACGTATGCTTTATCGCTGATGTGCGAATGCAGCTGTAGGTATGAATTGTGTACAGATTTTTGAAAATTGAAGTGAGTTTTAGTATAATATTTCAAATCTTCTGAAGGTCTAAATTTGTGGTTTTACATTATACAAAAAAAATGCACTGTTTATTCCATGTCTCCATCTTGACATGATATGAAACTTCTGTTGAAACAGTTTCTGTCAAGTACCGTAAGCTTTACATGATATGAAACTTCTGTTGAAACAGTTTCTGTTCAGTACCGTAAGCTTTACATGATATGAAACTTCAGTTGAAACAGTTTCTGTTCAGTACCGTAAGCTTTACATTTCCTTAGAAATGATCGTGATTTGTGAAATCCATTTTGTGTCCTGTCATATTTCTACAATTGTTGGTTATTTTAATTGTTAACAAGATGGTATTAAATATGGGAGCATTCTGCTTGTCTGATGGAAATAAAATGTATAAACAATAGTGATTTGTTTAATGATTTAATTATTAAGTTATTATCAGAATTCAAATAATTATTAAAAAAAAAAGTAAGTTCAAATGAGAGAAAAAAATATTGAGAAAGTAGTTTGTTTTCCTGATCCCAGAAAGTGATATGCATTGACCACCTAAAGCACGGATTAAGATGCCTCGCCATCTAGCTCTGATGTTAGATTTTGTGTTTCTATCAATGTCTCTTCATTGTCCGATTTCTTATCATCCTCTTGTTCAAACATTTTGAACCAAGGTTCAAACTGAATGTTTGATAACAGCACACGTTCGGGGAGTAATGAAAGCATTTTGGCGAGGAGTGTTTGGCAGGCTTCCGACACTTCGGGTTTGGTGGGAAATACCACCCTCTTTTGAACCTGGTTCAGGAGTTTCTTGTGATTAGAATCATCGAATGGGAGTCTTCCGTATAGCATGGTGAATAAAACAACCCCCATGCTCCACACATCGGCGAAAAAGGGGTTGTATGGTGTTCCCATTAAAATTTCCGGTGGAGCATACGCGAAGCTTCCGCAGTAAGTCTCACTTGGGGGAACCTCCTCCAAGTTCTTGGGCGTTGGTACCTTCTTAGCAAATCCAAAGTCAGTAATTTTCAAGTGATAATCTTTATCCAGTAAAATATTTTCGCATTTAAGATCACGGTGGACAACGCCTTTTGCGTGCATGTAGACCATGCCATCGTGAAACTGCCGGAACCATATCCCGCACTGAACTTCTGGTATAGCCTTCTTGCACCTGATGTAATCCAGCATATCAACATGGCCCAACTCCATTACCAAAAAGAAGCGTGTTGTGGTTTCGATGACTTGATAGAACGAGATGAGACAAGGATGTTTTAGAATTTTGATCACTTCAATTTCCCGCGGCAGAAATCTGCAGAGAAAGTCTTCCGGAGCTTTTCTTTTTGAAATAATTTTAATGGCAACTTTGTGTCTTCGGTTCGCATCAAAAGCGGATCTCACACTCGCATATGAACCTTGTCCAAGCATTCTCCCCACAATAAAACCCTGAGTTTCTAAAATCTGGAAAATAAATAAAAGTGAGGTCATATATACAAAGATTTAGATTTTTTTAAAAGTTGGATACCGAGTTTGTTTGGAAGATTATAAATTTACAATAGTCACCTGGAAACGCTTGTTTGCCTTGCTTTTAAAGGTACTTGTATTTTCATCTTTGCCTTTAGCCTCAGTTCTTGTTTTACAACCTTCATTTTCCATTATATTCCCAAAGTTACATTATTGCTATCGATGAGACGATGTTGTTAATCATTGTGACGTCACAATCAGTTTATTGCCTCTGATTTTGATGACGTCACAAGATCCCTGCCATCGTGACATCTCTTTTCGTTGCCTTTTTCTTGTCTTATTTATAGGATTAAACATTCTTCTTGAAGAATTTATCGATGTGTAAACTCCGGACATTTTACTCACAAACTGAATAAAAGTGCGAATTTATTCTAAAAGAATGTTTGATTCTTATAATTCCAATTCATTCACTTTATCAACGATTGCAAAAATTTGAATAGTTTCCCCGCACTACGTTATTTGTTTTCAGGCGTGTATGACACCATCGCGTTTTTTGGATTTATTGATGTATAAACTCTTGTTCAGATTTTATTATTTTTGTCCAATCAAAACAATTGTAATAAATAACATTGGAATTATAGGCCTACATAGTATTTTTTTTTTTTTAAATCTACCATTTCTTTTTCTAAAATTATTTTCCATCTCCGATATGCGGAGTTCTTGAATGATTTAAAGTTTATATTGTAATAAATATTACTTCGTATGTCTGGGCCTGTTAAATCGCATAAATCGTCTAACTCGTAAATGCATTTGAAGGTTTCGGTTGAAATAACACGCACACCCCTCCTCCCTTATATCGATGTCGGACGGACACTTATGGGAGTTCCCAGTTTATCTGAAATAGATCTTTTTATCTTGCATGTAATTGCCCCCAAAAAGGTGTCGGCAATTGTGTGTCGATGCACACCACCCGTTCTGGCGTGTAATTAGCCTACTTTCCGTGAACATTTCATCATAATTATATCAGAGGGCCCCCAGTTGAAAGGCAGTTCATCTCGGGATGTATTTGATTAATGGTATATTTGTCTTATTCTAATCCCTGGATGATAAAGTACATGAAATAAATAAATTCAGAGTAAAATTCTTAGGTACAAGTAAATGATTTCCATAACGTTGAGATTATTTTTGTAAGAAGAAAAAAAAAAAAAAAAAACCCACAGATAATCGTATAATTTTAAGTTTTGTAAAAAAAAATTGCACAATGTAGTCCTTGTCCATCGGGAATACTCAAATGTACATAACCAGGCGGGACATACCCCCTCGCATGCAATGATTTTCTATGAACTCCCGTAATGACATTGACCTTTCCATCCCAATATCAATAGAATTCTTCCTCTCTTGATAACAAAGCTACATGTGAAGTACGGAATTAATGAAGCACTGAGGAAATGTGGTCTGTGCAGTGTTTACAAGCTGAGCGTTACACACACCGAGGAAACGTGGTCTGTGCAGTGTCTACAAGCTGTTAAACAACACCACTAAATACATGTACAATGTATGTAAAAATAAGCGTTTAATCAAATAAACCAGTTTCTATGGTGACATATTTCTGCCCCCAACATCCATGATAAATTATGTCAGCATGCGTGAAAAGTACGCCATCATGCAAGGTAATTATGTTTGACATGCCAGCCACCAATCTTTGGATATTTATAAATTTACTTGCCACGCCAATATCTGAAATCATACTGTCATGCAAGATACAATTAATATGCATGCGACTCAATTATGTCAACATGTGATATCATTATGTAGACTTACAATTTATTTATGTCGACATGCGACTTGTTTATGCTGACATGCAATATACCTGTACTTATATGGACATGCGACCTATCTTGCTTGTTGACATAAATAAGTCACATGTTGCATTTGGACATCAAATAAGTCGCATTTCAAAATAATTATGTCACATGCATCTTACATATTCGATGATTCTGATTCAGATTCTGGCGTTAGATTTTTGATAAAGATTGCTAACTTGCATGTCAACATAATTATCTTGCAGGTTGACATAAATAAGTCGGATATCAGCATAAATATCATGCATGTGCAAGTTGACATATAAATGAATTGCATGTCAACATAATATCTTGCATTTTGACATACCGGTAAATAAATCGCATGTCAACATAAATATCTTGCTGTTGTTGACATACCGGTAAATAGGTCGCATGTCAACATAAATATCTTGCTGTTGTTGACATTTATCATGTAGGGGGTAGAAGTATGCCACCACACGTTTCAGATGTACACTGTATGTCTAAAACACAAAGTCTGCAGTTATTCTTAATATTTCATGAAAATTACAATGCAATAATTATGAAAACAATTTATGATTGACGAATATATAAAGTACAAAAATTCTTATGGGACACAGACTAAACTATATAACTGTAATAGAAAAGTGGGACACGTTTCATATACCACTGACCATTCGTGAACTGTCATATGGATACAAGCTAGCATTGCTCACGGCGAGTGTGACTGGTCGACAGGGAGTGCTTACTCCTCCTAGGCACCTGATCCCACCTCTGGTATATCCAGGGGTACGTGTTTGCCCAACTTTCCATTTTGTATTCCTGGTAGGAGTTATGAGATTGGTCACTGTTCGTTATCTTCGCCTTTCATGTGTCTCATCGTCGCAAGACATGGCTAAAGCTATGTAGTGAACCCGTCAGCCGCGGCTTGAGACAATGCATGGATACGAAAATGTACCCTTTTAGCTCACTTGAACCAGTCTCAAATTTTGTCTGTTGTCTTATGTCCGTCCGTCTGTCTATAAACTTTTCACACCTACCACAGGGCCAATTTCAACCAAATCTGCCATAAAGTACTCTGGGGTAAATCGAAGTTCATGTCATATTCGAAAGGGAGATAATAAAGGAGGTGTAATACCAGGAAGTGGTATTTAAAAAAAAACTTACTTCTCAAGAACGCTGAATCAAACAAGCAGCATAGCCAAATTTTATATGAAAGCTCCATTTCATAATAAAGTTTAAATATCATTTAAACTAGGAGCCGCGGGACCAAGGAGGGTCCCAATAGGGGTTCAAATAAAAAAAAATTACATATAGGGATGCATGGAACACTCTGCTTTCAAGATCGTTTTCTCTAGAACTATAAGACGATGGTGTAGATTTATAGTGCAGACTGCGGGCCAGTAGGGGCCCTGCTACGTAGAAATACAAGGTTGCAAATTATCAAATTTATATGCAAGCATCCTCATGCTGTGTAGGATCTACCACATTTGTTTACACAAGGGTCTGCATGTACGAGATTTTGACAGGAGGTTTGGAGGTTATGAAACTTTTTAAATAGAGTTTCCCCTTTTTTTGCCGACACGATTTCTCAGAGATGGCTGGATATTACTCATACTGACATACTGAAACTCAACCATGTTTGTTTTGAGTACAACTCTGAGCAAGCTCCGAAGCATACTCGAAAAATCTTGAGCATGTACTCCATTTGAGTATGAGAATGATTTTATAAAAGTTTTATAACCTTCACTTTTGAGCATGTGTACGATTTAGAACACGGAATTCGAGGATGAAAACGTGCTCAAAGTTTTATAACTTATAGACTTCGGAGATTTACCTACATGTAATACTTCATAATACTGAAGCGGTTGAGAGTTATTCCCCTTTGCAGTATTTTGTAAATCAAGAAATCATTGTATATAATTTAATTAACGTGTTAATTGATTAAAAGAAATTACAAGAATAAATGTTGTATGTATATAAATAAGATGAAAATAAATGTTTGGTTCGGATGAGCAAAGTAAGCTCAAAAATCGGATTCTTGCCTACAGAAAATTATGCTTATTGACGTAAAGATTATTTATGTACGAAAATGGCCGGGATGCGACAGTGTGAATTGACGTGTTCAACTTGCATGACGACGAATTATTGTCAGGCTTAATTACCATAGTCGTGAGAGTCAGAACTAGTACTAGTGTAAGGAGTGATCATAGTTATACTACTGTTTGACAAGTGACCAAGTGATCACAGAGAGCCAAGTTGTCTACAGGTCGTGTGGCTATGCTAGTGTTTGCATGTGGCAAGTGCGGGTGACCAAGTGGCAAGCTGCCAAGTTGTGTGAGTAAGGCAAGCTGCCAAGTTGTGAGTAAGCCAGGTGGCAAGCTGACAAGTTGTGTGAGTAAGCCAAGTGGCAAGCTGACAAGTTGTGTGAGTAAGCCAAGTGGCAAGCTGCCAAGTTGTGTGGGTAGCCAAGAGGCAGCACCTTGATTAAAATAGGGATAAGTGATTTCTCTTTGTTAATTATAGCACTAGGCAAGTGACACAAGCATATCTGTATATTTGAACTTGTTTTACACTAGACAAGTGTCCATTATCTGTATATTTTGCATTCGTTATTATCCTTATAAGACTTGGGCAAACCAAGTACGATCCCAAGGAGATCGCTCGGGTCTCGCACGTTACAATACGAGTCCACTAAAAAAAAAATAATAAACAAATTAGAAATAAATATATAAAGAAAAAAAATGGATAACTGAATTTATTAAATCATTGAATTCGTACATATCTTAGACTGCAAATCCGATACAATTTTAGGGTCTTTCAAAAGTGAGTGCGTCAAATACAAATTTTTGCATCCTGTCATGAGCATGTTGACGAAATCTCGAACAGCTGAGGGGTTATCCAGGTTCCCAAAGTCAGTGAACGTTTGAACATGGGAAGAATCTTTCGTTATTTCTATCATTTCTTGTCTGTCGACATCCTTGGAGATTCCAACAACAAAAATGTCCACGCTCTGGTTTAGCAGTTTTTCAGCCTGCAGCTTAGCGTGTGAAGGAAGCAATGGACTGCCATCGGTTAAAAGAACCAGCGTGTTCGGATATCCCGGCCTGTCCCCATTAGTGCTGTTAAAGAGATTGTCAGCCACAAACTGGAAACCACGTGATGTCAAAGTGAGACCTGGATGGTTGAACGAAATGTTCTGCACAGCATTAAGCAGGGAGGCTTTGTCAGAGTACGTGTTAAGATAAAACTCCGTCCTGGGGGAGGTCGCATAAGTTACCACGCCTACTTGTACGTCACTTCCGCCAATTTTCAGGCCTTGGACAATCTTATGGATGAAGTCTTTGAGCATGAGAAAGTTGTAGCTACCAACACTCCCAGACTCGTCGATAAGGAAAACCAAGTCGAGACCACAGTCTGCAAGATAGAATCAAGAGACCCCTGAACCACTTTGGTCACCAGGACAGCGTACATACAATATCATATTTCAAAAGGCCTTGTATTTTTCATGTATTTAAAGATTCAGATAAGCAGGAATCCCATTTTTAACCTTTTACGCTTTTAGTAGCCAGCCGATCTTTGACCTCGAATGGCATGACTTCGGCAAACTTAATTTTACACTAATGCACGAGGAAACATGCATTCCTGTAGATATTGAATTTTCTAAACTTTGTAAGACCATTTATGACAATGTCTGTATAATGGTTCACTTGTGGTTCTTCCTAACGCCAAGGTAAAAATCTTGAATCATGTACTAGCTAATTTTTGCAGAATTTTCCTTGCTTATAATATCCCTATATTGTGTCTCCAGTCTGGTCTAGGGGAGGTTTAAATATACTTGGAAGTTTTGAAGTGTCAATTGACACCATTATGGACAGGTCTTGGGACGTTTTCGCATCATTTTCCTACATGTGCAGTGTATTTCAATTTACCAGTCACGTGATCTAGCGCTCGCCTCGTAATCGGGAAGTCTTCCGTGAGAACTCAAACCAACGATGCTAACTACATGCAGTTCTTTCACCAAGTGTCCGATGCTAGAAACAAGAGGCCATAAGACCTTATCGGTCACCTGAGCATTAGTATCACTAGCCCCAAGGGCTGTATCTATAGGCCAAATTTTAATATTCAGGAGCGGTGTAGTGAGCACCCTTAAGAAATCTCTTGCAGTTTTTAAAAGTATATGATATGCCTCGAGCTTTTTCATGCAATATTTTACAGAGCCAACACGCTCGACCCATTTATGTCACATAGATTCAAAAGTGAAAGATATTCTAACTGCATTTTAACCCAATAATAAACTCGTGTTGTACTCTCTAGATCAAATGTATTCATACGCAGTGATTAGTAGATTTAGTTTATGGGGAAAAAATAACCAGTTTCAGTTAGTTACCTTGTTAAAGCAAAACATATTGAATTTAACAATAAGCTACCATTAGGTACAGGAGACTTATCTAACGCTATTATCTCCCTTTGAAACGGATCCCTCCGCCCCCAATTTAAAATAAAAATCATATCTTCTTTAAAACTCGTAGTAAGCTCGCATTCTGAACCAAGTTTTGCTGAAAATGGTGAAGTGGTTTCAGAAAAGAAGTCGAATATGTGTAAATTACAGGAAGATGCAGTATGTAGATACACTATACTCAGTATGTGTAAATTACAGGAAGATACAGTCTGTAGATACACTATACTCAGTATGTGTAAATTACAGGAAGATACAGTATGTAGATACACTATACTCAGTATGTGTAAATTACAGGAAGATGCAGTGTGTAGATACACTATACTCAGTATGTGTAAATTACAGGAAGATACAGTATGTAGATACACTATACTCAGTATGTGTAAATTACAGTATGTAGATACACTATACTCAGTATGTGTAAATTACAGTATGTAGATACACTATACTCAGTATGTGTAAATTACAGGAAGATGTAGTCTGTAGATACACTATACTCAGTATGTGTAAATTACAGTATGTAGATACACTATACTCAGTATGTGTAAATTACAGGAAGATGCAGTCTGTAGATACACTATACTCAGTATGTGTAAATTACAGGAAGATACAGTATGTAGATACACTATACTCAGTATGTGTAAATTACAGGAAGATACAGTGTGTAGATACACTATACTCAGTATGTGTAAATTACAGGAAGATGCAGCATGTAGATACACTATACTCAGTATGTGTAAATTACAGGAAGATGCAGTGTGTAGATACACTATACTCAGTATGTGTAAATTACAGGAAGATACAGTCTGTAGATACACTATACTCAGTATGTGTAAATTACAGGAAGATACAGTCTGTAGATACACTATACTCAGTATGTGTAAATTACAGGAAGATGTAGTATGTAGATACACTATACTCAGTATGTGTAAATTACAGGAAGATACAGTGTGTAGATACACTATACTCAGTATGTGTAAATTACAGGAAGATGAAGTATGTAGATACACTATACTCAGTATGTGTAAATTACAGGAAGATGAAGTATGTAGATACACTATACTCAGTATGTGTAAATTACAGGAAGATGCAGTATGTATATACACTATACTCAGTATGTGTAAATTACAGGAAGATACAGTGTGTAGATACACTATACTCAGTATGTGTAAATTACAGGAAGATAAAGTGTGTAGATACACTATACTCAGTATGTGTAAATTACAGGAAGATACAGTGTGTAGATACACTATACTCAGTATGTGTAAATTACAGGAAGATACAGTATGTAGGTACACTATACTCAGTATGTGTAAATTACAGTATATAGATACACTATACTCAGTATGTGTAAATTACAGGAAGATACAGTATGTAGATACACTATACTCAGTATGTGTAAATTACAGGAAGATGCAGTGTGTAGATACACTATACTCAGTATGTGTAAATTACAGGAAGATACAGTATGTAGGTACACTATACTCAGTATGTGTAAATTACAGTATATAGATACACTATACTCAGTATGTGTAAATTACAGGAAGATGCAGTGTGTAGATACACTATACTCAGTATGTGTAAATTACAGGAAGATACAGTGTGTAGATACACTATACTCAGTATGTGTAAATTACAGTATATAGATACACTATACTCAGTATGTGTAAATTACAGTATATAGATACACTATACTCAGTATGTGTAAATTACAGTATATAGATACACTATACTCAGTATGTGTAAATTACAGTATATAGATACACTATACTCAGTATGTGTAAATTACAGGAATATGCAGTATGTAGATACACTATAGCTATACTCAGTATGTGTAAATTACAGTATATAGATACACTATACTCAGTATGTGTAAATTACAGTATATAGATACACTATACTCAGTATGTGTAAATTACAGTATATAGATACACTATACTCAGTATGTGTAAATTACAGTATATAGATACACTATACTCAGTATGTGTAAATTACAGGAAGATACAGTATGTAGATACACTATACTCAGTATGTGTAAATTACAGTATATAGATACACTATACTCAGTATGTGTAAATTACAGTATATAGATACACTATACTCAGTATGTGTAAATTACAGTATATAGATACACTATACTCAGTATGTGTAAATTACAGGAAGATGTAGTCTGTAGATACACTATACTCAGTATGTGTAAATTACAGGAAGATGTAGTATGTAGATACACTATACTCAGTATGTGTAAATTACAGGAAGATACAGTGTGTAGATACACTATACTCAGTATGTGTAAATTACAGGAAGATGCAGTATGTAGGTACACTATACTCAGTATGTGTAAATTACAGGAATATGCAGTATGTAGATACACTATACTCAGTATGTGTAAATTACAGTATATAGATACACTATACTCAGTATGTGTAAATTACAGGAAGATACAGTATGTAGATACACTATAGCTATACTCAGTATGTGTAAATTACAGGAAGATACAGTGTGTAGATACACTATACTCAGTATGTGTAAATTACAGGAAGATGCAGTATGTAGATACACTATACTCAGTATGTGTAAATTACAGTATATAGATACACTATACTCAGTATGTGTAAATTACAGGAAGATACAGTGTGTAGATACACTATACTCAGTATGTGTAAATTACAGGAAGATGCAGTCTGTAGATACACTATACTCAGTATGTGTAAATTACAGGAAGATACAGTATGTAGATACACTATACTCAGTATGTGTAAATTACAGGAAGATACAGTGTGTAGATACACTATACTCAGTATGTGTAAATTACAGGAAGATACAGTGTGTAGATACACTATACTCAGTATGTGTAAATTACAGGAAGATGCAGTATGTAGATACACTATACTCAGTATGTGTAAATTACAGGAAGATACAGTGTGTAGATACACTATACTCAGTATGTGTAAATTACAGGAAGATACAGTGTGTAGATACACTATACTCAGTATGTGTAAATTACAGGAAGATGAAGTATGTAGATACACTATACTCAGTATGTGTAAATTACAGGAAGATACAGTGTGTAGATACACTATACTCAGTATGTGTAAATTACAGGAAGATACAGTATATAGATACACTATACTCAGTATGTGTAAATTACAGTATATAGATACACTATACTCAGTATGTGTAAATTACAGGAAGATACAGTCTGTAGATACACTATACTCAGTATGTGTAAATTACAGGAAGATGTAGTCTGTAGATACACTATACTCAGTATGTGTAAATTACAGGAAGATACAGTATGTAGATACACTATACTCAGTATGTGTAAATTACAGGAAGATACAGTGTGTAGATACACTATACTCAGTATGTGTAAATTACAGGAAGATGTAGTATGTAGATACACTATACTCAGTATGTGTAAATTACAGTATATAGATACACTATACTCAGTATGTGTAAATTACAGTATATAGATACACTATACTCAGTATGTGTAAATTACAGGAAGATGTAGTCTGTAGATACACTATACTCAGTATGTGTAAATTACAGGAAGATGCAGTATGTAGATACACTATACTCAGTATGTGTAAATTACAGGAAGATACAGTATATAGATACACTATACTCAGTATGTGTAAATTACAGTATATAGATACACTATACTCAGTATGTGTAAATTACAGTATATAGATACACTATACTCAGTATGTGTAAATTACAGTATATAGATACACTATACTCAGTATGTGTAAATTACAGGAAGATGTAGTCTGTAGATACACTATACTCAGTATGTGTAAATTACAGGAAGATACAGTATGTAGATACACTATACTCAGTATGTGTAAATTACAGGAAGATGCAGCATGTAGATACACTATACTCAGTATGTGTAAATTACAGGAAGATGCAGTGTGTAGATACACTATACTCAGTATGTGTAAATTACAGGAAGATACAGTATGTAGATACACTATACTCAGTATGTGTAAATTACAGGAAGATACAGTGTGTAGATACACTATACTCAGTATGTGTAAATTACAGTATATAGATACACTATACTCAGTATGTGTAAATTACAGGAAGATACAGTATGTAGATACACTATAGCTATACTCAGTATGTGTAAATTACAGGAAGATACAGTGTGTAGATACACTATACTCAGTATGTGTAAATTACAGGAATATGCAGTCTGTAGATACACTATACTCAGTATGTGTAAATTACAGGAAGATGCAGCATGTAGATACACTATACTCAGTATGTGTAAATTACAGGAAGATGCAGTGTGTAGATACACTATACTCAGTATGTGTAAATTACAGGAAGATACAGTATGTAGATACACTATACTCAGTATGTGTAAATTACAGGAAGATACAGTGTGTAGATACACTATACTCAGTATGTGTAAATTACAGTATATAGATACACTATACTCAGTATGTGTAAATTACAGGAAGATACAGTATGTAGATACACTATAGCTATACTCAGTATGTGTAAATTACAGGAAGATACAGTGTGTAGATACACTATACTCAGTATGTGTAAATTACAGGAAGATGCAGTGTGTAGATACACTATACTCAGTATGTGTAAATTACAGGAAGATACAGTGTGTAGATACACTATACTCAGTATGTGTAAATTACAGTATATAGATACACTATACTCAGTATGTGTAAATTACAGTATATAGATACACTATACTCAGTATGTGTAAATTACAGTATATAGATACACTATACTCAGTATGTGTAAATTACAGGAAGATACAGTGTGTAGATACACTATACTCAGTATGTGTAAATTACAGGAAGATGCAGTATGTAGATACACTATACTCAGTATGTGTAAATTACAGGAAGATACAGTCTGTAGATACACTATACTCAGTATGTGTAAATTACAGGAAGATGTAGTATGTAGATACACTATACTCAGTATGTGTAAATTACAGGAAGATACAGTGTGTAGATACACTATACTCAGTATGTGTAAATTACAGGAAGATGCAGTATGTAGATACACTATACTCAGTATGTGTAAATTACAGGAAGATGTAGTCTGTAGATACACTATACTCAGTATGTGTAAATTACAGGAAGATGTAGTCTGTAGATACACTATACTCAGTATGTGTAAATTACAGGAAGATGTAGTATGTAGATACACTATACTCAGTATGTGTAAATTACAGGAAGATACAGTGTGTAGATACACTATACTCAGTATGTGTAAATTACAGGAAGATGCAGTATGTAGATACACTATACTCAGTATGTGTAAATTACAGGAAGATACAGTGTGTAGATACACTATACTCAGTATGTGTAAATTACAGGAAGATGCAGTATGTATATACACTATACTCAGTATGTGTAAATTACAGGAAGATACAGTATGTAGATACACTATACTCAGTATGTGTAAATTACAGGAAGATGTAGTCTGTAGATACACTATACTCAGTATGTGTAAATTACAGTATGTAGATACACTATACTCAGTATGTGTAAATTACAGGAAGATGCAGTATGTATATACACTATACTCAGTATGTGTAAATTACAGTATATAGATACACTATACTCAGTATGTGTAAATTACAGGAAGATGTAGTCTGTAGATACACTATACTCAGTATGTGTAAATTACAGTATATAGATACATTATACTCAGTATGTGTAAATTACAGGAAGATACAGTCTGTAGATACACTATACTCAGTATGTGTAAATTACAGGAAGATGCAGTGTGTAGATACACTATACTCAGTATGTGTAAATTACAGTATATAGATACACTATACTCAGTATGTGTAAATTACAGGAAGATGCAGTATGTATATACACTATACTCAGTATGTGTAAATTACAGGAAGATACAGTATGTAGATACACTATACTCAGTATGTGTAAATTACAGGAAGATACAGTGTGTAGATACACTATACTCAGTATGTGTAAATTACAGGAAGATACAGTGTGTAGATACACTATACTCAGTATGTGTAAATTACAGGAAGATACAGTATGTAGATACACTATACTCAGTATGTGTAAATTACAGTATATAGATACACTATACTCAGTATGTGTAAATTACAGTATATAGATACACTATACTCAGTATGTGTAAATTACAGTATGTAGATACACTATACTCAGTATGTGTAAATTACAGGAAGATACAGTATGTAGATACACTATACTCAGTATGTGTAAATTACAGGAAGATACAGTGTGTAGATACACTATACTCAGTATGTGTAAATTACAGTATATAGATACACTATACTCAGTATGTGTAAATTACAGGAAGATACAGTGTGTAGATACACTATACTCAGTATGTGTAAATTACAGGAAGATAGACACAGTTCAATGAGAAAAGTTCACTATAGACTGCACGAACTTCGTAATGCATAGAACCACATCTACAGTGTACGTTGAATTCATCAGTTTGTCATAATTATGTGTTCAAAGTTTGAAAGCTGCGTGTTCAGATGTTATATGACTTCGCAGACTCGACGTCACAGAACCTTAGTGTCACGTGATACGCTGTCCTGTTCAGAACTTCTGCATTGCAGACTGTGCTCTGATAGCGTTTGTTATTTCGGATGCAGTCAATCTTGAGAAGATTCTTCGGACATCACAAAACAGTGTGATTATCTCAGAATCCCGATTCTTCTGAAACTACGACACTTTTCTATTGATAGAAAAAGTGTTCATAAGTCTACACAAATATTGTCGAGTCATGGAAATCGGAGGCCCTGTTATGTTTCACAAGTTGGAGACTGAATTCAAGGTAGACTAGAAGTATCACTGATTTCTGCCTCGATACGAGAAATATTACCTGAAAAATCTGTACTTGGGAAAGATCCACAGGAAGATGTAGCTGGATTGGTGATATTAGAAGGCAATGCTTGAAAATAAATGACATGTTATGAACGATTTTCCATCGGTTACCCATTACCACATGCAGTGAATTACAGTTATATCGAAGCGTCAGGGGCCAATAATTTTGAATCATTACATATACATGTATTCAATATTTCCCCCCACTATTTTACTACCATGGAGAATAAAAAGACTTCTTTAGAAACATGAATTTGTCATTTTTGTTACTAAGTAGAAGACAGTCCTGAAACTGATGTACCGGGTATCAAGAGGATGCTCCTGAACGATGATATACCGGTATCGAGAAGATATCCTTAAACAAAGATATACCGGTATCTAAACGATGATATACTGATATCCAGAAGATACTCCTAAACAATGATACATCAATGTCTAAACAATGATATACCGATATCTAAACAACGATATACCGATATCTAAACAACGATATACCGATACCTAAACAATGATGTAACGATGTCTAAACAATATATTGATATCTAAACAATGATCTACCGATATCTAAACAATGGTATACCGATATATAAACAACGATATACCGATATTTAACAATAATATATCGATATCTGAACAACATACTGATTTCTAAATAATGCTATACCCAGTATCTAAACAACATACCAATATCTGAACAACGATATACTGATATCTATATAACGATATACTGATATCTATATAACGATATACCAATATCTAAACAACGATATACCGATATCTAAACAATGATTTACTGATATCCAAACAATGACATACCAGTATCTAAACAATGACATACCGCTGTCTAAACAATGACACACCGGTATCTAGACAATGATCCAGAAGAGATATACCGGTATCCAGAATATAAAACTAAACAATTATATACATGTATGCAGAAGTTACTCACTGTTGGATATTAGATGACACTGAGAGAGAGCTGTGCTGAGGTTATTCCTATCCGTCAAGATGCTGCTCAGCTGGTTCTCCAGGAGATGGTTTCTAGCATTAGATACATTTAGCGATTCTTCCAGCTGACTAGTGTGTTTGAGGCACGTTGTCCAGTTGGATTCCAATGTTTGGATGAGGGAAGTTGACTCATTCAACTGAGTCTGCAAGTGATTTACTTCTGCAGTGAACACGGTGTTTTGGTGAGTTAACACGGTGTTTTGGTGAGTCAACACGGTGTTTTGATGAGAACAGTCCTGTTGTATGGTACTGGTATTCTGCAGCTGCTGCACAAGTGAAGACTCGTTCTTTTTACATTGCTCAAGTGCAGTATGCACAGAAGAATTGTAGATATCCATAGAATTGTTCAGCTTCTTCTCCAAGAGATCAACCTTGCTGTGTGATGCGTTTAATGCATTTTCAAGTTGATTTCTAAGCGAGATGCAGCTGCTTATATTCGACATCATTTGAATGACTGAGATATTGGACTCATTCAGTTTAGTCTCCAGTTCATTGATCTTGTCATTCAAGGCAGATTTTTCCAGGCTATGTGAGTTTTCCAAGTTTGTTGCATTAATTTTCAGGGAGTTGATGACTGTGTTTTGCTGCTGTACTTGAGATGACAATATCGAGTTTTGTACGGTCAGCTCCATGTTTTTGTCACTCAGTCCGTGCAGTTGGTCACGCATGTACTTCACCTCTGCTGCCAGGTAGGCGGGATCTGGTGTGGTGAGTCCTGCCGTCTGGTCAAAGAGAAACCGCTTGTTATCCTGGGGGTTACATATAACCCCATAGTGGCCCAAAATAACGAGCAAAACTACAGGAATACAATCCATTGAAACACTTGTAGTACAGAAATATCACACGTGTCGGATGTGAAAGGTCGACGGCATGTCAACAGATAAGATTTTCTGTAGAATTCCACCATTATATTTCTGAAAATATATATTATATATATATATAAAAACACTAGGAAATTTCATCATTGGTTTTAATTTTTGTTATATTTAGGAAATATTATGAAGGTTTCTTGTGTATTATCATACAGATGGGTTTGAAAAGACAGTTTCGATGTTCCTTTTATCAATGTTGTTTGTTTAAGAATAAGCGAACTCTTATCATTGAATGAGTTTTTATCTACATGTAAGTATCGGAGTTCGAAAGGTAGTTCAGAAATCGAGGCTTCATTTTGGGGCGGTATTGGTCAAGTAGGGGAAGCGAATAAGGAGAAGCAGAAGAGGGGATCATCTAATCACAAGATTCAGAGAAGTAGAAGAGGTGTCATCTAATCAGAAGATTCAGAGAAACAGAAGAGGGTGTCATCTAATCACAAGATTCAGAGAAACAGAAGAGGGTGTCATCTAATCACAAGAGAAACAGAAGAGGGTGTCATCTAATCACAAGAGAAACAGAAGAGGGTGTCATCTAATCACAAGAGAAACAGAAGAGGGTGTCATCTAATCACAAGAGAAACAGAAGAGGGTGTCATCTAATCACAAGAGAAACAGAAGAGGGTGTCATCTAATCACAAGAGAAACAGAAGAGGGTGTCATTTAATCACAAGATTCAGAAAAGCAGAAGAGGGTGTCATATAATCACAAGATTCAGAGAAGTAGAAGAGGGTGTCATCTAATCACAAGATTCAGAGAAACAGAAGAGGGTGTCATCTAATCACAAGATTCAGAGAAGTAGAAGAGGGTGTCATCTAATCACAAGATTCAGAGAAACAGGAGAAGGTGTCATCTAATCATAAGATTCAGAGAAACAGAAGAGGGTGTCATCTAATCACAAGAGAAACAGTAGAGGGTGTCATCTAATCACAAGATTCAGAGAAACAGAAGAAGGTGTCATCTAATCATAAGATTCAGAGAAGTAGACGAGGGTGTCATCTAATCACAAGACAAACAGAAGAGGGTGTCATCTAATCACAAGATTCAGAGAAACAGAAGAAGGTGTCATCTAATCATAAGATTCAGAGAAACAGAAGAAGGTGTCATCTAATCATAAGATTCAGAGAAGTAGAAGAGGGTACCATCTAATCACAAGAATCACCTTGCACTTCTTTAACTCGCCATTCAAAACTCGCAAAGTTTTTCGTTGAAATTTGATTGAAACTCCAAGGTCAAAGTTTCAAGGTCAAAGATCATGGTATCAACAGAAAGGTCTTGTCATAAAAACCTACATACAGAATATGACATTTTGTACCAAAAGAAAGCTTCTTGTCATAAGGAATTCACACATAATTATGAGAGGTCTATCACTCACTGCTAGTATTCAAAAGTTATGAATTACTATAATATAAAGTTTCGGACAGATATTCATGATAAAACACAATACCCCCCCCCCCCCCCCCTTAGTCGTGGTGGCATAAGAAACTGTTAAATGTATGATTCTTAGATGGACCAAAATAACAAATTCTATGAGATTCTGAAAATGATCTATGTAGGAGTTTGATAAATTTAGTGGTTCTTATTGCACTCCCCTGCTAACTATAATGTACATGAGAAAACTTTCACATCCCCCTACACAAGAAGCTTAGGGACAATGCAGGTTCCCCCTGTTTGATTTTTAGATAGAGCCAATCTAGCAGTTTACTACATCACCGCAGTACTGAGTGCACACAACATTAGAAAAATACTCAACGCAAACTTTGAAAACAGAAATCATCCTAAATTGTCAAAGTTTAGGAAAATGTATATATCATAGATCGTTTTATAGGCAAAAAAAAAAAAATCAAATTTTGATAAAGAAGGCAGTTATTTTGTTTTATTTGATTATATAGCACGATTTACCTTTTCTTTCTCATGTACAGCTTTCTATAGAATAAGAAAGGACATTTTTATTTTTAAAAAACCCTTCACATTATTTACTATTGATTAGCTCATTATTCTTTAACAATTGCACATAAATGAGAATGTAGTAAATAAATATTTGATAAAACAATAATTATGATTTTATCAAAACCTTCTAAAAATTGTGCATAAAATCTATAGCATAATAGTTACCTCATTTACGTTCATAAACAATAACAAGAGGTCCATACACCATATACACACATCATGCTTACAATTTATTTGTACTGCAATTTTGCTTATATTTCCCGGGCCGTAAATTACATGGAGGCGGAGGAGGCAGCTGCCTCCTCCAACTTTTGAGCAAAAAAAAAATAAAATTTAAAGTTCATTAGAATTTATGTTGTTTCCAATAACTAAGAACATGATACCTCCCTTAAAAAGCATTCCAAATCTTTCTTTTAGAATGAGTTAGTCAAGTAACATCTTAGAAGGCCCTAGAATCAAGAATTTTGCACGAAACGTGTTCAGTGTGCACAAAATGTGCTCAGCGTCTGGGGGCCTGGGCGGCCCCCAGACCCCCGCCTAATTTCCTGCCTCCTCCAAATTGAAGGTTAATTTACGGCCCTGATTTCTCAAATGATACAATTAAAAATGTTCAAGCTATTGGATATTAATCGTTCTCCTTTAACACGTGTATCTTACATGAATTTCACGTCAATTTCTTTTTGCCTGAAATTCTTGTTAATCTTTCAACGTGAATTTCATTTGAATTCGCTTTTCATGTGCAATTAACGCGATATGAAATGTTACATGCAAAATTGATTCACGAGAAAAGAACTTGGGATAACTTTGCCTGTGTATGTCATATTGTAAAACTGATCTAAGTAACTGCAATTTTATTCACGTAGAAAATTTGCGAAATGGGCTGCTGGAAACTTGGGACAGACTACACATGAGCTGTTGGTAACAATATCACTGAAATCTCAGGATGAAAGAGACAAAAATAATTATGGACTCATCACAATGGAGGAGTGGATAATGTCACGATCCATTTAATGTAGCCTAAATTTACCAAATTGAAATCATAAACGGATTAAGGGGAGGGGGTGTTCTTTCCTAATCTTACAGTATCAAATCATACAAAACCGTTTCACATTACAGTGCATTCTATTTTTCTAATTCTTTTGTAGTAATTAAGGCTATACGGATCGTGGATATCGGCCTGGGTAGCTCAGTGGTTAAAGACTTGCATTAATTAGCAAATTCTGTATAAAATGAGAGAGAGAGAGAGAGAGAGAGAGAGAGAGAGAGAGAGAGAGAGATATTTAACATTACTGTTAGTAATGTTAAATATTTCTCTCTCATTTTATAAAGAGTTTGCTAATGCAAGTCTTTAATCCTTTTCCTACTTTAATATTTGTGTTTTACATGTTTTCTTAAAACATTTGTACAAAATACATGTATAGAATTAAATTCCTGAAAAATTATTTATGAAGCCACCAATATGTGATTGATACTGACAGGGATAATTAATTTTCGTTAAGTTAGTTTTGCTGTTTTACGGGTAAAGCGTATTAGATTTTATATACTCATGCATTTATGGCAATCCACCATTGTATTGAATGTATGGTTCAATAAATGTAAAATGAGAAGCTTTTAAAATACGTGACAAGTCGGTTATCTTTGTAATGGACTTTTGCGAGATGGGCTGACTTTGACACGAGCATATAATATGGAAACCTTTTCGTGACATATCTGTATGAACCGATGCAATGTACAGAAATTGTCAAGTTCTCCAAACATTATAGAGTTGTTTCCATACTCATACACTTTCTAGAACAGTAAAGTCTATATGACCTAATATCCCCATAAATATTTTTAGGTCACCTGACCCAATGCAATTGGTCAGCATCCGTCGTCGTGCGTCGTTCTTGAACGTTTGACCATTCTTAACTTCTTCCTGATAACTGCCATTTATTCTAAAAAAAAAATTCAAATTTGGTATGAAGCATCTACGGGACAAGGGAGGTATAAAGTATAAATTTCGGACTTCTGCACCCCCGGGACCTTAAGGATGGAGCAAACATTGACCAATGTTAAAAAATCTTTCTTACATCTGTAAGAAAAACTGAAAACATAGATCTGGTCATGTAAAGCTGGAAGGCTTCTACCGAAATTGTAAATTTCATGATATCCGGGGTAGACGTTCTGACTTCAGGACGCGGCCAAACTGGGTACTAGTATTTATGTGTAAACCATTTAAATAACATATCTCTTCTTCAATGCTATGCTGTGGGTCTCTTGTTTGTTAAATATTTAGATGAAATAATTCCAGTTCCATCCCCGCGAAGCTCTGTTTTTATATGTCAGTAATGAAACGATTAATCGGAGACTGGGACAAGACTGATGGCTTTCATAACGTACTAGGATAACTTTTCAATATTTACGTACTTCATATTGGATAGAATGAATAGATATAAAAATCAACGGGGTTCGAATTCACTACTACCTAACATGGCTATTTCTACAAACGAAATACGAGTTTTCGGTTCACATGCGGCTTTAATAAATGTTTTGACAGAAATATACTGGGAAAATATGGTAAAAAAAAATTTATATTGTGATGCAAGAATACAGCGACCTGCGCCGTAAATCGAAGGTTCTTATAAGGTGTGGATTTGTAGCTTTCTGGTATGTCCAAATATTTCCCCCCAGAGAGCTACAGATCTGCATTGGTTCAGATGCACATGTAATTCCCAATTGTAGGTACGTTCATCGTGTTCGTGTTGTACCTGTGTGTGTTTGATTGTAACAACTTCATACATTTTATGATAAAATAAAACGCAAAACTCCTGCATAATAAACTTACATTCGATTTATCATGATGCAATCATTTTTTTTGGTCAAGTTTAAACAATGAATCAAGGTATCTGTGCAAGTTAAAATTTATACCCAGGTATGCATGCATAAATGAAATGAATCAATAGCCTTGCGTTTTTATATTTTGACAACTTCTTTAACAGGCCTACTGTAATAGTATTGTAAAGTGCAGCGATCTGAATACGCACGCCGTTGCTTAGAGAGAGAGAGAGCGCGACTCTACCATATCACTAGAAAAGCTAGCTCACGAGTGATGTAGTAAAAATTCCCTACATACTGTCTGCTACACATCCCCCACTCTGGGAAGCGTCATCCCGAAGCTTAGCTTGGGTCTTCTCCGATTTTTGGCACCTCTTCAGCAAATTCATTTGCCGTTCACGACGACAACCGCCGTCGTCCAAGGACGAAACCACGTGCGTGCATGGGCACAATGTTCCAAACATACTCTACGTGAAGCAAGCCTCTGGACAGCCAAACACCAGTCACTACACTGTCGCCATTTTGTAACGTGCAGCGGTTTGAACACGCTGGTCTTTGCTTAACTTGTGTGATCAAGAGAAATCACTAACAAAGCTAGTTCAAGAGCGAGGTAGAATTTCCCAATATACTGTCTAACAATTCGACATTACATATATTTAAAGGACACATCGCATGTTTTTAAACTTTTTAATTTTTTCAGCAAAATTAATTCATTTCATGCCTAAAACTACTTTACATGTGTTTTAGATGAAACAGTTTGCGTAGTTTTCGAGTTTGAAAGCGATGAAATTCAAATCTTGCGATATGCATATTTTCTTCGATAGTTTACGCGCCATTATCTGTGACGTCATATGCGACCTCGAGCGAGAAGATTTGAAAACAGTTGTTAGCCATTTCATAAACATATTAGATTTAATTGACAAACAAACAATTATCACATTAACGGCTTGTAAATAATACTGCATTAGGGTGTTTTGTGCCGTTTAAGAGTGTACTTGCAGTCAGTAGAGAGGCTTTGAACTGTGTTTTTTGTCAATTTTTCAAAGGAAGGTGTGAGGGACAAGACGTGAATATTTTTTGTCGGCACAACGACTTTGCCATAAAAAACCCCAGTAGATTTTTTTTAAACAAGCACTTGGACAAAGACGTAAATAAACTGCGAGAAAATGGTTCTATCGAAGCTACGCACCGTTACATATACACTGTCATGATCGTGTGCAGGATTGGACAAAACAAGATGGCAGACGGCATTTCCAAACAAAGGTAGGCTCTTAAAACTCTTCATTTTACCGACTTATTAGACGACGAATTTATGAATTTAAAACACTGCCTGGCCAGGGAGGCATCATTAAGTTGATTGGTTGTTGGAATTCTTACTCATGTACACGTACAACTCTAAATTCATTGATCGAAGTTGACGATGTTGCCTCGATAGAATTCGAAGCGGGCGAAGATGTTTCTAATCATGTTTTCATGCATTTTAAGAAAGATACTTTCGGTAAAATAGACTCTGCACATATCTTTTAATGAAAACTTGAACCAGTGTATGCGATTTGTCCCTTAAATTGCCTTGGTTAGATAGATATCTTGACTTGAACATTTGCTAATGTGCAGGATTGGACTATGGTTGTTTCCACGATAAATGTGCCGGATTGGACCTCGATTTTGGTTCAGGATTGGACCCTTTCTTAAATACATGCATTTTTTTTCTTACAGATCCAGTCAGGAGCGGACTTCCTTAAGCTTAAAAGTTGCAAGTGAATGAAGTGTGTTCTATTTTATGTCTCCTAATAAAACCATGGTTTTGACAAACCTAAAAGAGCACGTGGAGCAAGGAACTATCAGTAAGCCGGAAGAGCCAGCTCGAAAATCTTTACGTGTTTGAGAATTGCACCGCGCACATGAATCTAAAGTTCTGTCACACGTTAGAAGGAGCCTTGTTGTCGAAGATCAACATGTTGAAAAGTCTTCATTTTGCAGAAGCAAATACATTTATATTGTATATACACATGTAGACCATGTTCGATTCCCAACCACTTAACATTTGTGATATCTGCATGGAATTATGAAAACTGAGCATGGTTTGACGTATAATAATCTCTTCAGGCATGATGGTTTACATTTCACAAAGCTGTTCAATGACAATAAAGACAATAAGATGTTGAGGTGTTCATGTTTTCAATACTTAATGATCTGTCCACATGCACTTGTGCCTTTCATATGTATGCTTCTGCTGGAACCAGTTTTGATTGTTAAAGCGGGATTTATTATCTTTTGAAAAAAAAATTCCCTATCATTTTAATTCTAATAATCTTGAGTGCATATGTCGTGCAAGATATCGAGGCCAACTCACTTACAAGGATAATTACTTACGGTAGTAAATATCAGCATTTAAAACCTTTCGTTTCTTGTAATTACATTGAATTCAACCTTGGAGTGCATATACTGATGAAAGCAAATAAAAAGGATATTTTCTCAGAAATTCGCAATATCACTCCTGTAGCTGAAATATGAACCTAAATGAAAAGCAGTTTTGTCCATGGTGTTTTTTCTTTTTCAATATTTGCTGCTCAGATGAGAGGTTACTCTTCAATACAATTTTTTCACTAGTTGTTATCAGTTCAATACAAACGCAATAACATTGAAATATATTTAATAACACGTAAAACTTAGGTTCAATGAAATGACAAATCAAGATGTGTAAAATGCAATGTAAAAGATTAGTAGTATCTCTGTAAAACAAAGCATAATACCGTAAAAATAATCGTTTCACAATGTACATAAACGAATATATAAAACGGCTGCCATGGTATACATGTATGTATGCACCTCGTGTATTCAGAAAACAATGTATTTTTTACTTCGAGTTTCTTTTATAATGGGCAGAAGCGTGTGTTGCACTGGTCACAAACGAAGACAATTTTTCTGACTGATGTTTCCTTTATACATGCCTACGCAATTCAGAATTGGTCTTGAATTCCTCACCACAAATTTGCACATTCGAAGTGTACCCATCTCATGGAATGAAGTTCTAGGGCTTGATACCTGAAACAAAGGAGAAAATCTATATAACAGAGTTTGGAATTAGGGAATATGTAAGCGGGTTAATTGAATTCAGGAAACGTCGAATTTATATTGTTACAGAGGATTCTAAAATAATGATAATTTCTCACGTGTTTTATAGGTCAAAATGGCCTTATATATCATGGATACGAACAGTCAACGTTACATCTGTCGTAAGCAAAGATTGGTGATTCATGTATATATCTGTTATATTGGTTCATTTTGAAGGAGATAGCGAATGAATATTTTTACAGTAGCAATTGTCGTCGTTGGGAACTTAAACGACGATGTAATTTGATAACAGTAAAAAAAAAATTCAAAATACACCATGGTCATGTTGGAAATGTCTGAGAATCTAATAAGCTACATTAATCAAACTAAAATATGATAAAGTGGAGTCGAGATTCGAAAATATAAAGGATTTTGAAAATAAAGATAAAAAGAGGGTCCAATCCTGAACCAAAATTGAGGTCCAATCCGGCACGTTTATTGTGGAAACGACCATAGTCCAATCCTGCACATTAGCAAATGTTCAAGTCAAGATATCTATTTAACCAAGGCAATTTAATGGACAAATCGCATACACTGGTTCGAGTTTTCATCAAAAGATATGTGCAGAGTCTATTTTACCTAAAGTATCTTTCTTAAAATGCATGAAAACATGATTAGAAACATCTTCGCCCGCTTCGAATTCTATCGAGGCAACATCGTCAACTTCGATCAATGAATTTAGAGTTGTACGTGTACATGAGTAAGAATTCCAACAACCAATCAACTTAATGATGCCTCCCTGGCCAGGCAGTGTTTTAAATTCATAAATTCGTCGTCTAATAAGTCGGTAAAATGAAGAGTTTTAAGAGCCTACCTTTGTTTGGAAATGCCGTCTGCCATCTTGTTTTGTCCAATCCTGCACACGATCATGACAGTGATATAGGGCTACGGCTTATGCTTTCCGTTCTGCTCTCAAATTCAATACACACTCGCACCAACTGACCTTCACCTTGTAACAACATATAGGCAGAACTTCGCTAGCAGTGTCTACCAACTGGTAGTTTTAAAAAAGAAATTTAAAGATAAAAGATAATTGAAATTCAATTATAAATAATAAAATATGATATTTCCTTACTTTGAATTGAATTAGATAATGTTTTCATTTTTTTTTAAGGAACGCGTACGTGTTTACAACAACAGCATGCCGCGCTCCCACTTCCTATATATAAGTAACAACGTGTAGATAACAAAAAAAAAATAAGGATTAATAAAATTGCTTGAATAAAATAATTTAAAAGTATTGGGATTTTCACCATAAGTTTGATCATTTTTATTATTATTATTTTTTTTCTCTTCGAAATGCACCCGTGACCGTAGGCCTAGTTGTCAATGATACATAATCGTATCATAATTTAGGTCTATCTAACTTCTCCAAAATTAAATTTAATAATATTTGCACTGTTTATTTTCAAAAAGCAACAACGCTAATTACAGTTGTTTACAGAAGTGACATTACCAAATAGTGTTTAGATAGTGATCCCATGTAAACATTATTTACTCGCAGATTTCATACTCGCTTTCCTCGCTACATTTGGGTCGCTATTTGTATGCACTGGTGGCTAAAAGATATAAGACTCGGAAAATTTGTCAACATCGAAATAAATGTTATCCATGGTAAATAAATTATGCCCCCAAAACCCGAGTTTTTAAAAATATCTAACACTACTTTTACAACAAGTTGATCGACGAAGGTCGCATATGACGTCACTGTACCACGTGACTACCTATCTAATTAACTAGGCTTTTTGAAATCGAGGCTTAGATTTAAGTCCGTATTGTGGCTAATTATCGCAGTACTTCAGCGAACGAACTATTACAATTAATTTCTATAAGCATAAGGAAGACAAAATCCATATAATTTTGTATACTTTGAAAACACGATATGTGTCCTTTAACGATATCGTGCTTCCATAAAATACCCAGGTTTAAATGTCCAAGTCAGCCGTTGACTGTGAAAGTTCGTCGTTCTCGCAAAGTCCAATAGTAAGATCATATGAAGAGAAATCTTCGTCACAAAGAATGGGCGGAGCGGAGCATATTCTTTGTGACGAAGATTTCTCTTCATATGATCTTACTGACTTAAAACAGAACCCAACCAATGAAATCAATGTTTTAAAATAAACCCCACCCATTAAGTGTGCAACAATAGTGTCATGCCCGAGTTGACGGTTTTGATAAGGGAGCCGCTGTACAAATCGAGCACAATTCCCGTGAAAATCAAACACGCATACTTTCAAAATGGACAGTCAATGATCAATCAAGTCGGGTTTTGCTAGATGTAAAGGAAATTGATTTTGCCATACTAGCTAGGAGGGTGGGATGGAGAATATTTTAAAGCCACCAATTGATGAACATTCCTACTCAAACGTGTCAAAGTTTGTATCATAATGTGGCAAATAACGATCGTTTTTCTGCACCCTTGAGTTCGGAGGAAATCGCTGAGAAAAAGTTGAAAACAAGGCAAAGTGAAATATGTCTATCAAGTTGTGGAAGGATTTGGCGCAGAACAGAAATTTGCAAATTTTAACCCATTTGAAGAGATTTCATCGTCCATACAGAGATATATCTGCGTGTGGAGTACAAAATGTTTGTCAGTTCCGAAAAGTTTTTTTTTTTTTTTAAACTTATTCACAAAGGCGATCCAAAAAAAAAAAAAATTACAGTCGGAATTTGAATTTTAAAAATGTGAATTACAAATACGATGACATTAACTGGAATTTTTGTTTTTATATGGTGTATCAATGCTTGTTTTGGTTTATTCTGCAAAACCAAAACAGTAACGCCCATTTTACAGTTTCTTGCAAAATGAACCAATCAAACACTCTAAAGTAGCTGCAAAATAGAGCGATTCTTCACCACGAAGAATCAATTCTTTGCGAGATTTCGGGGTGTTTGATTGGCTGAAAAAGTGGGTTATGTTCTAATAGCATCCTCGTAAAATTCACATTATCAAAGAGACGGGCGGTCCTTCTCTCACTCGTGCGCTATGCACACTCGTGACAGAAGACCACCCATCTATTTGATAATGTGAATATTACTCGGATGCTAGAAGATAACCATTACAAATTTTATGCCCTTTGCTTTGTAACAGAGATATTTTTATGCCTCTGATGGGATTTAAACCCGGGTCTTTGGCACACGTCCAGCACTCTTAACTAATGAAGCTAAATGGTTAACCCACTTGTCAGAGCTCGTAGGAATGCCATATCACTGATACTACCAAAACAATTTTGCTTTATATTCCCCTAAACTTTAATTTCACATGTCAAACTCAATATTTCTCTTTATTCTCTGCCATGTTGAACACGAGATGTCCCCGCTAAAATCAGTAAAATTTTCCATCACGTCACTGTCGTGCTCAACACCAGTGTCATGAAATACACGATTTACAACTCTAGCAACTCGCGTCAATCAAACGTGCACTCGGACATTCATCTAATATGGCTAAATATGGCGGACACCGAGAATTCTACATGTAGATTTCATCTTCGCTAGCCAAGGGTTTTCGGTCCGGGCGGAACATTGTATTGACTATATTTAGAAATTCATGTCGGCTGTCACACAAAGAATCATCCCTGGCCCAGTGATTTTTGAAAGAAGTCACCATATTTCTCAGTTACCCCCACCCATCATTTGAGATTTTTTAATTCCCTTTTGCCAAAAGGTTGGCTGAAAATATGCAAAGTTTACGGACACACAGACGAACAGATGTATACCTGTTTCAGTTTTTCCATAATCAGAACAATACGTGCTATACCTATTTTGATAACACTTATGTCAACTCTTACTTTATATTACATAAGTTTGACTTCATGTTCCATCTCTATGCTTGTGTCACATCTTTTCCGTAATTAGGACAATATCTGTGATATTTAGTAATTGAATTATGTAAACTCTTTATCATCTCATTTTAAACTACATGGGTTTGACTCGCCCGACTTCATGTTTGTCGCAAGACGAGCTTGATGACAAAGGGCATAAAGTTGATGGCCGTGATGTCACCTCAGAATGACATTGTGTGCTTTTTTTTTTTTAGCATTATCACGAAATTATTTTACACAGAATCCTGTGGGTTACAATAGGTCCTCAGTACCCCTTGCTTGTCGTAAGAGGCAACTAAACGGGGCGATTCTTAGGATGAGACCGCAAACACAGAGGCCCCGTGTCACAGCAGGTGTGGTATGATAAAGATCGCTCCCTGCTCTAAGACCGTAAGCGCCGAGCATCTATGCACATGTAGGTCTAAAGTTTGCAGCCCTTCACCAGCAATGGTGACGTCACCATATGAGTGAAAAATTCTACAATACACAATGGGTACCGTAAAATTTTCACTGAATGCATACAAAATATGTCCAGTTCAAACTAGTAAAATATGGGGTTTTTATTTATTAAATTCACAATCTAATTAAAATCAGACTTCTTAGATCCGCGTCGTATACTCTCCTATTATAGCGATTGTGAGCGTATCCTTGGTTCTGATTTTAATTAGATTGTAAAATTCAGGTCTTTGTATAATTCTTTGTAATACACTGCCCGGATTCTCATATTTCCCGAGTGTGTGGTGTGGTGTTGCACTTCTTGTTGGTTTCGCGGAATATGTATAACCTCCTTAACAACATATGTCATTAAATAAATCTCTGCAAGGAAGTCTTTTTTAAAAAATAAAACCTAAAGTATTCAGGAAATAAAACTCGAACAGGTAAAATAGGATAAGCTCGCATGCGCGAGTGCAACAGAACTTTAATCACACACGTGTACATGGATATCTGGAGATTCATTATTCCACTCAACTCAACCTACAACAGAAAAAAAGTTAATCATATTGATATCTACAAATCACGTGTAACGTATTTCATGCCATTCTCTCACCAGAGGGCGCATTACGCATGCTTCACCGACACGTTTAAAAATAAACAGGTACGTAACTTGTTGTTTACCTGTACACAGGTGAGCAATTTACGGTAAACGCATAACAGGAAAGTAAAGCTTGCGTAATGCGCCCTCTGGCGAGATAATGATTTCATGCCCCTACAAGCAATATATGCACTTATGATTTGTTAAAATTAAAAAAAAAAAAAAACCCGACTTCCTAAAATGATTTGTTCGTGGGAGATGGGTGTCGAGACTAAAACGGTATAAAATAAATACCATGATTTACTTTGTATAGGCAACACAACAATCTCAGATGTTTTACGTAAGGGTTAATGTACAAGTATCGCTCCATTGCTTTTAAGGAATGGAGTTAGTACATTGACCCACTTTTAAAAAATCCACCTTTGCTTAATTAATAAAAATTAAACTTTGTGCATTTTAATCATGTCTTACGTTTTTCATTCTTTTATATCTACTTGTATAAAGGTTGACCTACTTTCCGAACACTCCATTCCTGAAAAATAATGGAGTGTTCGAACAAAAGAATGACGTCATAGGTGGATTTTAAACCGGTAGTAATGCCCTATTGCCAAATGCCCCGCAAGAGAAGTAAAAGTCATCGTTCTTTCAGAAATGACCTTGAAAACGAAAGTCCCGTGTCATGGTGGGCGTTGGCACGATAAAGAACCATCACTGCTACCGCCCTTACATGTTGAATTATGTCTATATGAAAAACTATAAACGAAATAAATTCAGATCCAATAGAGGTGGTCCAGTTTTACTGAGGTTTTTATTGTAGAGCAAAAATGACGCCTTCCTGAATACCCCCCCCCCCCCCCCCCCCCCCCCCCCCACATCAACACACTTGGGACCTATTTCGTTTATGTTTGTTCAACGCAAGACTATTTGTGTACATGGGGTCGAATTTCAAAATACAAAAAGTACATGTATAATCTAAAAAATAATTTCAAGTATTCATTGTATATTTGATTGGAATTTTATCTATTTATTTTATTTTTTATTTATTTGGTTTTTTTTTATGCAAGGCAATTCTATCTTCTGACGTAAATGTTGACATAGCTGCCTAGCTACCCAACACGAACTAGATCAAAACAAACTTTTAAACTATTTACACAAGCGACAACAGTAGATAATTTATACAGACTGACGTGTCGCACAGGTATTTAATCACAGGACTAAACGGGAGGTCGAAATAACAAGGTGGCCATGTTGGATTTTAAGGTGAGACGAAATGATACGCATTCTAACATTGTAGTGTCATTAATATCGATATTTATGTGAACAATGAGATAAATCTGATCACTTAGATAGTAATTTGTGATCAATGGAACAGATCTGCTCACTTTGTTCAAAATTTAAAAAAATTCGGGGGGGGGGGGGGGGGGGGGGGGGGGTGGTGGTAATATCGATACCTCGTAAAAACGTTTCATTTGAAATATTACATTTATTTATACCATTTTGTAATTTTAGCTTGTCACTTGTTTTGACCTGTCAAAATCTTCATTAAATATTTCCTTTTTTTTATTGACAGTAAACCTCTCGTGTGATCCCGGCATTAGAAATGCATCCCCGGCGCAGTGCTCAGGAAGTCCTACTGTGTGACCTCTGTGAAACTGTCCCCCTACAGAGTCACTGTGAACTTTGTAATATAAATCTATGTGTTAACTGTGCAGGAAAGCATGTCTCAGACTCGTCTAAACGACACAAAGTCGTGCCCTTTTTACACAGAAAATCTACTACTAACTACCCGAAATGTCCAAAACACGCCGACAAACAATGTGAAATGTACTGTGAAAAATGTGACGTTCCTGTCTGTTCTACCTGCGTCACCTCAGGTAAACACAAAGGTCACGATATATCAGATGTTCTGGAAAAACTCAGCGCTAAAACAGAAAGTTTACAAAAAGATTTAGAGGAACTAGAGAGCAGAATTTATCCCCGATATGAAGAAATGGCGTCCGATGTCCAAACTGAGAAATCCGAGTTAGAAACGAAATACGGGAAACTGACAACAGCTGCCGACCAACAAGGAGAAGCCTTACACCGGGAGGTCACCGCCATTGTCAACCAGCGAAAATCCGACATCCAGGAGATGAAAAATAAACACCTGGACGCGCTAAATAAAAACACAGATGAAATTACACAGAGAATTACAGAACTTAGAAAGATCATTGAGGACCTGAAGAAAATACTGAACACCAAGGACGTCTCTCTAACGTCTACTTACAAATCTAGGAATGGTGAGTTCCGACAATTACCTCCTAAAGTCCGAGTCACATTACCGAGTTTATCTCCTCAGAAAATAAACACAGAAAAGCTCCGTGAAATGTTTGGTTCTTTGTCGCCATTATCCATTAACACAGAACAAGGCTACACAATGAAGTCAGCAGAAGCTGTATCGTCTCCTCCAGTCAAACCACTGCTTGATGAGCCGCGCGTCACCGCCACCATAAACTCTGGGTATAGACACGGACTATTCAGTGTTAGCTGTCTGAGTGAAGATCAAGTCTGGACATGCGGGGATAACGAAACCATGAAGCTGCTCAACCTCCAGAGTAAACTACTGACATCAATACAAACCAAGTCAGGGAACAAACCAACAGACATAGCAGTGACACGGGACGGAGATCTTGTTTATACTGATGGTAACAATATAAACCTAATTAAGAATAAACAGATACAGACCGTGATCACACTACAGGGGTGGAGATCTCGCAATGTCTGCTGTACCGCGGCTAACGATCTCCTGGTTACCATGGACAGTGATGATAGAAAACCATCCAAAGTCGTGCGTTACTCCGGCTCCACAGAGAAACAAAGCATTCAGTTTGATGATCAGGGTCGTCCTCTCTACTCATCTGGTGGTTATAAATACCTCAGTGAGAACAAGAACCTGGATATCTGTGTGGCTGACTATAGAGCTAGTGCAGTAGTGGTGGTCAATCAGTCAGGAAAACTCCGATTTAGATACACTGGTCATCCCTCTAATACCAAGCAATCATTTGATCCACGCGGCATCACTACAGACAGCCAGAGTCACATCCTGACAGCAAACTATCACCATCACCGTATCCACATCCTAGATCAGGACGGACAGTTCCTCCGTTACATTCACTGTGATTTAGAGCTTCCATGGGGTTTATGTGTGGACATCAGAGACAACCTCTTTGTGGCTGAGTCTCGCACTGCTAAAGTGAGGAAAATCCAATATCTATAAACACAGCGTTAATTACACAGCTCTACAGTGTTAATTACAGCTACCAACACAGTGTTAATTACATCTACCAACACAGTGTTAATTACATCTACCAACACAGTGTTAATTACATCTCTGTGGATTTCAGTGTTAATTACAGCCCTGTGTTGATTACAGCCCTGTGTTAATTACATCCCTGTGTTAATTACATCCCTGTGATTTATGATGTGTAATGTACTTGTGTTTGGTGTTTAAATCTCTCACTGCTGTTTAGTTATCATATCTGTAATATTATATTTTAATGAAACACTGTTAATCTTAGTATACTAATTACTAATTGGACTGTGTTCTAGTTATCTATCTCTATACAATCTTTTGTGGACTGATTTGACTGTGTTACTAGCTATCTATATACAATCTTTTGTGGACTAATTGGACTGTGTTACTAGTTATCTCTATACAATCTTTTGTGGACTAATTGGACTGTGTTACTAGTTATCTATATACAATCTTTTGTGGACTAATTGGACTGTGTTACTAGTTATCTATATACAATCTTTTGTGGACTAATTGGACTGTGTTACTAGTTATCTATATACAATCTTTTGTGGACTAATTGGACTGTGTTACTAGTTATCTATATACAATCTTTTGTGGACTGATTTGACTGTGTTACTAGTTATCTATCTCTATACAATCTTTTGTGGACTAATTGGACTGTGTTACTAGTTATCTCTATACAATCTTTTGTGGACTAATTGGACTGTGTTACTAGTTATCTCTATACAATCTTTTGTGACTAATTGGACTGTGTTACTAGTTATCTCTATACAATCTTTTGTGGACTAATTGGACTGTGTTACTAGTTATCTATCTCTATACAATATTTTGTGGACTGATTTGACTGTGTTACTAGTTATCTATCTCTATACAATCTTTTGTGGACTAATTGGACTGTGTTACTAGTTATCTCTATACAATCTTTTGTGGACTAATTGGACTGTGTTACTAGTTATCTATATACAATCTTTTGTGGACTGATTTGACTGTGTTACTAGTTATCTATCTATATACAATCTTTTGTGGACTAATTTGACTGTGTTACTAGTTATCTATATACAATCTTTTGTGGACTAATTGGACTGTGTTACTAGTTATCTATCTCTATACAATCTTTTGTGGACTAATTTAACTGTATTACTAGTTATCTAACTATATATAATCTTTTAAACATTTATGCAATTTAATGAATGTAAATCAGTGTTTGTGAATACTTTGGAATTTCACACTGTTAGTATATTGTGTGTAGCCTTGAATTATAGTACATCCACTACTGAGTACGTACATGTATGTATATACTTGTATTAATGTGATAAACTACTAATTGAACATTACTGTTTGTTAATTATATATTTCAATATGTGTTTTGATTTTCAATGTATATATTAGATAAACATGACTTAGAGTACAGTCTTACATTATTACTGAGTACTTACTTGGATACATAGTACTGTAACAGAGAGTGACCCCAAATATCCAGTCTTCATCACAGCTGTTTAACATCAATAATGTCACAACACTCCACAGTCCTACAAAATCAACACAAAGTGTAATCTTCTTCCCATCCTAGTGCCAGAAACACTACAGAAAGTATTTTTGCACATGTCAAACTACATAGTCAACAATTATTTGTTTTTCAGAAACTAGTTATCTTAAAAAAGTTCAGTCTATTACAGTGTGCTATATTTACATGTTTATATAATATAATATATAAATGTAACAGGAAGAAGAAAAGTTATGACTGGACCAGGAATCAAACCCGAGACCCTGTATTACTAGTCAGGTGCTCTAATCACCGAGCTCTCCAGATTGATATCCACGGCACAAATAGACAAAATCACACCATTTACTAGTAATTCTGTACTGATATGCTGCACTTGTATTTATAGTAAGAACATTCTATTGCTGATTTTGAAAATTTTATAGTAGCTCACCAGAGCCAAAGTGAGCCTTTCCAATCAAAATTTGTCAATTGTTATTCACTTTTTACATTTTCATCTTCTTCTGCAGAACCACTTGGCTAATTTTAATCAAAACTTGGTATAAATCATCCTTAGATGAAGGGGATTCAAGTCTGTTCAATTAAAGGGCATGTCCTCGTACAATTTGAATTTTCAAAAAGAGGCAGCACCACATTTTACAGCATCATCACAACATAGTGTTTAAGGAGCATCCTCATGTTTAGGAAGGAACATCCTCATGTTTAGGAAGGAACATACACGTGTTTAGGAAGGGACATACACGTGTTTAGGAAGGAACATACACGTGTTTAGAAAGGGGCATACTCATGTTTAGGAAAGGACATACTCATGTTTAGGAAGGGGCATACACGTGTTTAGGAAAGGACATACTCATGTTTAGGAAGGGACATACTCATGTTTAGGAAGGGGCATACTCATGTTCAGGAAGGGACATATTCATGTTTAGGAAGGGACATACTCATGTTTAGGAAGGGACATACTCATGTTTAGGAAGGGGCATACTCATGTTCAGGAAGGGACATATTCATGTTTAGGAAGGGGCATACTCATGTTTAGGAAGGGACATACACATGTTTAGGAAGGAACATACTCATGTTTAGGAAGGGACATACTCGTGTTTAGGAAGGGACATACTCGTGTTTAGGAAGGAACATACTCATGTTTAGGAAGGGACATACTCGTGTTTAGGAAGGAACATACACATGTTCAGGAAGGGACATACACATGTTCAGGAAGGGGCATACTCATGTTTAGGAAGGGACACACTCATGTTTAGGAAGGGACATACACATGTTTAGGAAGGGACATACACATGTTTAGGAAGGGACATACTCATGTTTAGGAAGGGGCATACGCGTGTTTAGGAAGGGACATATTCATGTTTAGGAAGGAACATACACGTGTTTAGGAAGGGGCATACACATGTTTAGGAAGGAACATACACGTGTTTAGGAAGAGACATACACGTGTTTAGGAAGGGGCATACTCGTGTTTAGGAAGGGACATACTCGTGTTCAGGAAGGGACATACTCATGTTTAGGAAGGGACATACTCATGTTTAGGAAGGGACATACTCATGTTTAGGAAGGGGCATACTCATGTTCAGGAAGGGACATATTCATGTTTAGGAAGGGGCATACTCATGTTTAGGAAGGGACATACACATGTTTAGGAAGGGGCATACTCATGTTCAGGAAGGGACATATTCATGTTTAGGAAGGGGCATACTCATGTTTAGGAAGGGACATACTCGTGTTTAGGAAGGGACATACTCGTGTTTAGGAAGGGACATACTCATGTTTAGGAAGGGACATACTCATGTTTAGGAAGGGACATGCTCATGTTTAGGAAGGGGCATACACATGTTTAGGAAGGAACATACACGTGTTTAGGAAGGGGCATACACGTGTTTAGGAAGGGACATATTCATGTTTAGGAAGGAACATACACGTGTTTAGGAAGGGGCATACACGTGTTTAGGAAGGGGCATACACGTGTTTAGGAAGGGACATATTCATGTTTAGGAAGGAACATACTCGTGTTTAGTAAAGAACATACTCATGTTTAGGAAGGGACATACTCATGTTCAGGAAGGATGTTTAGGAAGGGGCATACTCATGTTTAGGAAGGGCCACACTCATGTTTAGAAAGGGGCATACTCATGTTTAGGAAGGGGCATACATGTGTTTAGGAAGGAACCCATTGCTGCCCCATCATAGCCCTAGTGGCCATGATATTAACAAACCTAAATCTGCCATTATGTCAAGAAGCTTTCATGTCAATTTGTAATTTCTTAGCCCAGTGGTTCTTGAGAAGATCTTTTAAAGATTTTCTTTATTATTTATTTGTATGTATAACTTTGATCCCTATTGTGGCCCCATCCTACCTCTGGGGGCCATGACTTTAACAAACTTGAATTTGTACAATGTCAGAAAGCTCTCATGTAACTCTCAGCTTTTCTAGCACAGTGGTTCTTGAGAAGATTTTTTAAAAAATTCCCTATATATTTTCAAGCAAGACTTTGATCCCTTATTGTGGCCCCATCATAGCCCAGGAGACCATGATTTTTAAAAATTTAAATTTGCACAAGGTCAAAAAGCTTTCATGTAAATCTCAGCTTTTATGGCCCCGTGGTTCTTGACAGGAAGCTTTAAAAGATTTTTCCTTTATATTTTCACGCAAGACTTTGATCCCGTATTGTAGCCCCATCCTACCCCTGGGTGCCATGATTTTAACAAACTTGAATTTGCACTATGTCAGGAAGTTTTCATGTAACTCTCAGCTTTTCAGGTCTAGTGGTTCTTGAGAAGATTTTTAAAGATTTTCCCAATATATTTGTATGTAAAACTTTGATCCCCTATTGTGGCCCCATCCTACTCCTGGGGGCCATGGTTTTTACAAATTCAAATTTGCACAATGTCAAAAAGCTTTCATGTAAATCTCAGCTTTTCAGGTCCAGTGGTTCTTGAGAAGAAGATTTTTAAAAAATTTCCCTATATATTTATATGCAAAACTTTGATCCCCTACCCCAGAGGCCATCATTTTAACAAACTTGAATCTGCACTATGTCAGGAAGCTTTCATGTAAATCTCAGCTTTTCTGGCCCAGTGATTCTTCAGAAGATTTTTAAAGGAACTGATTCATGATTTTTGAAAAAAAATATTTTTTCATTTTTGATGTTAATCATTGAAAATATAACTCATTTCATGTTGACATCCAAAATGTTGACCTTCTGAATGCAAGAATAAAAGCAATATTTTAGCCTTAAATCTGTGTTACACTGTATGTAAACAAAGACTCGAGTCTTTTTATGTACACAAACAAACCAGTGAAATATTAACTTTGTAATATAAAGCATCTTAATTTTGCATGGTCACAAATTTTAACTTTTAGATGACACATTTCACCCAAAGAATGCTTGAAATGTGAAAGATATAACAAACTTAGATCAATAGCCATTTCATTGGAAAATTTTGTAATCACTAATATACAGCAATCTTTGTTTACAAAACAAATAATAAACTCTCTAAAATGAGCTTCTATGATAATGTATAACATTAATTTTTATGTAAAATCTTTTACACACATTAGACCAGTAGATTATGATCATTAAAAGTGACAAACAAAATTTTGGGGAAAATTGTGAATCAGTCCCTTTAGATGACCCCACCCAATTTTTGCGATTATCTCCCCTTTGAATGAGGCATGACCCTTCATGTGGACAAACTTGAAAGCCCTTCACCCAAAAATGCTTTGTTCCGAGTTTGGTTGAAATTGGCCCAGTGGTTCTGGAGAAGATGTCTAAAATGTTAAAAAGTTTACAGACAGACAGATGGACAACAGGTTCACTTGAGCTTTCAGTTCAGGGGAGCTAACAAGAGGCCCATGGGTCACCATCCTATTTTTTGCCACTTCTTGATTATCTCCCCTTCACAGAGGGTGAGACCCTTCATTTGATCACTTTTGAATCCTTTATCTAAGGATTCTCTGTACAATTGCACCCAGTGATTGTAGCGAAGTTGAAAACGTGTCAAGTTTACAGACGGATGAACAGACAGACGGGTGGCAGACAAGAGGTGATCAGAGAAGCCCACTCTAGTGAGCTGAAAACAGGAAATTTCACTGCTCCATACAAAAGCTAGTCACCAGAAATGGATCACATGATAAGAGAACCTCTTTCTGCTTTTAGGCGATAGGAACTGCTCCTACTGTAGGGTGTAATAGCTAGTCTTTTGAGGCCCAGGAAGCTGAAAAACCAAATTAACAATGAATACTGGAAATCACCAAAATCAGAAAGGTCAATGAAAGTTTGAGCAAATTAAAAATCCTTCATAAATTATGTCAAGGGAATTTTGAAAAGCAAACCAGTTTGTTATGTTTCATGACAGAATATAAATGTTGAGTGACTTAAAACCTCAGTATTAGTTAAAGGTAAAGGCTAGAAAATCTATAATAATTTTCCTATATTGGTCCTGTCCTAGAGTCTGGCCCTGACAGGGGTAAAGAATATTACAATTTAAAGTACAGAAATTTTCATACACCATAACAAGGCATTTAGTTGGTAAACCCTCCTATACACATTATCTGAACACTCGGGCATACAGACATTGCTGTACCATAATACGTCCCATCTAAAGACAGACATACAGACATTGCTGTACCATAATAGGTCCCATCTTAAGACAGACATACAGACATTGCTGTACCATAATAAACCCCATCTAAAGACGGGTATCTAAAATTGTTCAATTGTTAAAGTACGACAGACAAAACACAATGATGGATGCAGACCAATAACAACTAGGTCACCTGAGTCACTATAGCTCCTCTTCGTGGATGTCTACACATAAGCCGGCTACAAGATCTCCTGTCCTGTGTTGTTATCCCTATGATGTTCCATTTGTATCCAGTCTCTTCTGTCTCAATGGTTCTTCTCCAAGTACCTGAGTCACTCAGGTGACCTAAAAATGCATTCCTATAGAGTCAGGTACATGAAATCAACTGTTAACTAGATATTGATTTTATGAAAAACAAATGTCTCCCCAGTTCCCTTAATTAAAAGTGCTCCAAATGCAACCCCCTCCCCTTAATCTACTGCATGATATGGAGGAGAAAGCATGAACTGGAACAAAGCCATTATGAACTCCAATAAGCCACATAGGAGAAGTTCACAATCTATTTTACACCCTTCATCCCTCAGATCCACTATAAATTTAAGGATAACAATTGGATCCCCCAGTCCCTACAATATGCACATCTGCAAATGGCATTGAAGTACTGTACAAAATGTTAAGTCTATTCGATAAGCCTGGTGTAGGAGGAGAAGTGTTCACAAGCTATTTTAACATCCTCCACACCTCCTGGATCCACTATAACTTTTAGAAAAATAATTGGATCCTCCTGTCCCGACAATATGCACATCTACAACTGGCAAATCTATCAGGTAAGCTATATTATTAAGGAGAAGTATTCACAAGCTATTCACATCCTCCACCCCTCTTAAATCCAACTTTTAGGAAAATAATTGGATCTTCTCGTCCTGACAATATGCACATCTACAAATGGCAATGAAACATTGTACAAAGTTTCAATTCTGTCCAATAAGCCATATACTGTACAAGGAGAAGCGTTCACAAGATTTTGTGACAGACAGACAGTCGGACGAAGAGGGGAGACATAACTATGTAGGTATATATACATGACATATAATTAGATGTAAACTGAAGCAACACGTGCAGTTATAATTCATATCTCAGACTAATGACCAAATTGACAGCATTCAAACAACATTATGTAAAATAACATCATTAGCATGTGTTGTATTATAATTCACATAGTCTAAGGGAGGTAACTGTAATACCTGCCTTCATGCTCATTACAGTCTCTACTTAATATGAGAAAAATGAATACTTCTCTGGTTCTTCTTACGGCAAATGTGGACTCCTAACTCCCACTGACTGCAACACTCTAGCAATGTTTATCAACGCGTTCAGCCTCCAACAGCAGGTAAGGCCAAATGATGGGCTGGTGAGTTTATGACAATTTCTTCTGTCCCCTAATACTCCTCTTTAATACAAGTCCCTTAAAAAATTCAGTGACAAGTTATGACCAAAATTGAGAATGTAAATGAGGCTGAAATGATTGAGTCACAAATATTGTCAGCTGTGAATGTCAAGACCCTCAGGAGAAATGTTTACAACAATGACATGCACAATAACCTCCTGTATTCTGGGGTGGGGGTGGGGGGACTGAGTCATTCTTGTAGCCAGCAACACAAACTGTGTACTCTTTCAATGAAACTCACCTCAAAGCAAGACATGGTTACTAACTAGATGAGGGCACTCTCCATCACAGCTGTGGTCTAGAGGTGTGAGAGACAGATCTTGCAATGCAGGGTACCTGTAAAGTGCAAAACGAAACAAAATATACCGAAACGAAACCTACCGAAACAGATTGTATAACCGAACTCTTTTAATTATAATAATTAAAAATGGTATCTTAGGCCCCTGTGAAAGTTACCACATACAAATAAAATTCGCCTCCCCTTTGATGTAGGCTTTCAGCTTGACTGATACAAAGTTTTAAAAGTTGGAAGGGTGGGGGTGAGTAAACACAAAGTACATATCCAAAGTTGATTAAATACCATGTGCAATTAGTTTTGGATCCATACATTTCAGAACAGAGGGTTACAGTCTCAGATGTCTGGGTAAACACACTGACGAGGGGTAGGGTCGCCGGCGTTGGATCCACCTTTGGGCATACAGTTACATTGTTTGAAGAAGCTGGTGTCTGAGAAAGTTGAAAGCAGGAAGAGCTCTTAACCTCTTATTTTATTTCTAACTGCTGAGGTGCGAGTATTTTCAATAATGGATAAAATTGAATAGTATACCATATTATATGAATGCAATTCGGTAAGATATACATGTATATACATGTATTATTAATAATTATTATTGATATGTAGTGAGTCTAAAGATAACTCTATACATTTGGGGTGTTGCTAGGATGGGGTATTGCAAATGGGATGGAAAACGGAAATTCTTTTATGCAATAATATAAAGAGGAGGTCAGCATTTTGTAAAATCAAAAGGATTATGAACAAGGGAAGCAGAAATTACAAAGAGAACGGGAGGAATGCATACTCAGAATCCACCGTTTGATATACTACATACAAATACAACTACATACAAATACACAATATCCACATGTATAGATTCGTCTTTAGAACAAAAATACTGAAACAAGTATATATGCCAATTATTAAAATTTAAAGAGTTCGGTTATACAATCTGTTTCATTTCGATTCGTTGGGTTTCGTCTCGGTAGATTTTGTTTCGCCCTGTACAGGTACCCTGCAATGCATCACATCATAGGGAATGAGTTAACCTGTGTTAGGGATGGTATGGCAGAACTCCTCTGAGAGAGACCTTGAGGTACAGGAGGTAACCACTGACCTGGACTGTGCTGCTGGTCAAGCTTCACATTGACCTTCTGCCTGGATGGGCTTACACTGTATGTAGAAAAAAAAAAACCCACTGACACTCATCACTATACTTGTCTGAGAGAACGAAACTTAATAAAAGAGAAAAAAAAAAACTTTTACAACTTTTAGCCTGGAAGAAAGGCTAAAACAAAAGACATTTGTATAACAGATGTAGGGAGGAGATTAAGGTAATTCCACCCTCCTGTGACATCATAAAATTTTACACAATCAATGATTAATGGATGATTTCATAATTACCATAAATATGTTGGAGTCTTTTCTAATGGTTATTGTAAAACAGCTTGTCAAAAATAAAATATTTCAAAAGTTTTACTTATATATCAATAATCAATAACATTTTTCAAAATATTGATTCCAAGGGCAATAACTCCGTTTTCATTGAATCCTTTAAATTATCAAGTTCATTATGTGATAGATTTTCCTTACAGAAATTTTGAATAGTTTTTCATGAAATTATTATACTACATGTATTATATCATTTTAACCAGTCATTGTGAAATTTTCAGGGCCGTAAATTACATGGAGGCGGAGGAGGCAGCTGCCTCCTCCAACTTTTGAGCCAAAAAAAAATTAAAATTTAAAGTTCGTTAGAATTTATGTTGTTTCCAATAACTAAGAACATGATACCTCCCTTAAAAAGCATTCCAAATCTTTCTTTTAGAATGAGTTAGTCAAGTAACATCTTAGAAGGCCCTAGAATCAAGGATTTTGCACGAAACGTGTTCAGTGTGCACAAAATGTGCACATTTTGATGGAGCGAGTAGGAATGAATGGACCCACGGGTGATGGAAAGAGGAGCGAATCGTAATCAACCGTGGGTTTCCGATGATGACTGTTAAGTACCGACATTCATATTCTACACAGTACTCTCTATTTAGGTCAAGATGTAGCTCGTTCTCTTTCTCTTTTTTATTTTTGAAATATTTAAGATTATTGAAACCAGTAGGGACATATTCAGATATTTTCATTCCATCACATTTTCTCACCTCTCTTACAAACATTTCATTTTTTGTTGTTGCTTCATTTCAACTTTGATTCTATTTCACACTTTGTTATTTTCTTATTTAACATGTTTAATTTGTTATTTGCTACTATTTACAATATCAATCAATCCTAAATCATTAATAAATTGTAAACTCTTTACTGTTGTTTTCATTTGGATGTGTTGACCATAGTTCAGAAATAACGATACCTGGGTTGAATTTTACTAGAGCCAGTGTTAACAGGGCATTTGATCACCCGAGTTACTGCCCCTGATATACTGGTTCCGGTTAGAGAATTTTGGTCGTTGTGACCCTTTACAGAATTTGGGTTCCCGTGGCCAAGATTAACATTACAGTAGTAATGTTATGATATGCTCTGTAAATCGGCCTTGGTAGTTTAGTGGTTAGATCACCTAACTAATAATGTAATATTGGTCCCTGGCTCAATACCCAACTGTGCCAAAGGCTTTTCTCTCCTTTGCAACAGCGATGTCCAGCTAAACAACTTAATTGCTAAACATAATAGGTAATTTACTTTTTTTACTTGCCACACTCAGGAACTATCAAAATATGCTAACCTTAGAATTATACCGACCCCAAGATCTATTCTAGAAACGAGACAGAATGCAGGTTAAATATACGTGAAATGTCATGAAAAAATATATATTGCAAAACATCACGTATGTCCTTAATCGTAATATATATATATATACACACACTCATGTATATATATCATTACTACAGTAATTTGATCTGAAGAGTCGGATCACGTCGAGTTGACAGGTGCGGATCATCAGATCACAAGAGACGCGAAGCGTCGAGTTTGATCTGATGATCCGCGCCTGTCAACGAGACGTGATCCAGCTCTTCGGATCAAGTTACTGTAGTAATGATAAATTTATTATATACCCCCTTCTGCATTTTAAATCCACATTTATAACATGATAAATGTAATCCAAATTATCAAAAACACAGACATACCATGAAATTATGTTTTGTGTACGTAGTTTTGTTTTGTGACGCGGTCAATATTTTTCACAAATAACGTTGCGTTTATGCATTGTGACGTCATTGTGACGGCATCAGTTTCAGAGGATACTGATACGGAATCAGAAAACCACAGTGTGGTGATCCGGAAAACCGGATCACACGATGTGAAATCCACAGTATCAAAGAACGATACATTGATGGGTATATAATAAATAATAAGAACACTTTGTGACTCCGTCCTTCCCCAGGCCCAGGGGTCATCTCATGATGAATAAACTTGAATTTACAGTGAATGAGGATGCTCATCCGAGATCTACAGCATTATCTTATTTAAAACATTTAAACCTCAATTTTGTGTATTCCTCCTTTATCAATCTACCTTAATTGAACCCAAAAGTCGTGTTGTGAACACACTTGTGACCCCACCTTGAACCCGAAAGACCAAATTTAAATAACCCTCTCGTTTCCACAGAAATAAACCTATGCAAACATGAATTTGACAATCCGGGATAGAATCCAGCAGATTATTAAATAAATGTAAAACCTATTTTTTTTATACAACTCAGACATAGATAAATAGCCAGACAATTCAATAATACCTGATAGTACTGTACCTAGTCAATTTTACTAAGTACCAGCAAATATCCCTCAATTAAGCTTTCCTTCAGATTCGCATCCATTTCCGTTTTCATGTCGTCTGTTTCGTAAAGAAAGACAACTCTTGTAGATGTTTTAGTGGTATGAAATGAACACGGAAGGACTTGCATTTTAGCGAATAAATCAGTGGCGGATCCAGAAAATTCTCAAGAGGATCAATAAGGGGGTGGGGGGGTCAAAGATAGTGAAATGGCAAATAATTGTGATAGTTGGACTTTTGTTTTATTATTGTACATTATACTTTGATTTAATTCAAATTTTCATTAATTCAAGCTTGCATTCATTCATGAATGCACAGCGCTAAGTACTAACTATTACAGTGTTTTGTGTGTTTGTGTGTTTAAATGAACATAAATACCCCTATTTCTTACAATGGTTAGCCTAAGTCCAGGTCCCAGATATTGAATAACCTAGGTGAGAGTATGTACATTTTAATAGGTAATGTACTGGGTTTAAATTTCTATTGGCTGGTTATTTGTATTTTGGCCAATGGTAGACCCTGCGGGAATTTCAGGGGTGTTTTCAGGTATTTTTTCAAAGTGAGTTGCTAGACCAGTAGAGGAATAGTTTGTCTTACATAGGTGTGACTACTACATTTCATAAATCTAAAAGTACTTGTTCTATATACATCATCTCAGTTTACCAGTAAGTAAAATAAGCTATTTAAAATCTATAAAATCACTAATTCAGTTCTATAAGTAATTAATGAATGTGAAAAGTTATATTTTAAATAAATTGCCAAACTTGTATGAAAGAGAAGAATGGAAGATGCTAAATGAAAGGCAGAGATAACGAACAGTGATCAATCTCATAACTCCTATAAGCAATACAAAATAGATAGTTGGGCAAACACAGATCCGCCCCTGGACACACCAGAGAGGGGATCAGGTGCCTAGGAGGAGTAAGCATCCCCTGTCGACCAGTCACACTCGCCGTGAGTCCCATATCCTGACCAGGTAAACGGAGTTATCTGTAGTCAAAATCAGTGTGCCAAGAACGGCCAAACAATCGGTATGAAACACATCAGACAGCATTTGATCCAATGTATTGACAAACTAGATCGTTATAACGACCATAGAATTTGTAAATGCTGACATCAATCGAGATTGTTGAAACCCCTGTACCATCAACTTGTTTGTCAGTAGCTTACATCGATTTAAAAACTGACTATATGTTATGAATATCTATTCAGCTATTGCAAGTTTTTATCTTAATTCATGCATCATTGAATAAGAAGGGTTTGTGAATATTGTTATAATTGATATTTTAATAGGTCAATATATAAAGCCCAGTTTTGAGCCAACACTGTATAAGGGGCTAACTCGGTTCCATAAACCGGATGTAATGTACATATAATTGACCTAATCTAATTACTATATTTTAATCACAGAAATAGTGTAAATTATAAATTAATGACCTAAGCATTAATTTCTATTCATTGAATGTTCTGTGTATTGGTTAGTATTGTCTATGTGTTATGTGTATGTTTCTATGTTGCCATTGTTCTAGGGTTGTCATCTCATCTCGTCTATGTTTTATTCCATATGATTTCAAGATGAATAAATGAACTCACTACCCTACAACCATCTTGTGAAATTTATATCCAAGAACGGTTACAAAAATGGCACCCAACGTGGCGACATTTTTCTTTAACAATTCTTTGTTAAATAGAAAGGGGTGCAATCCCCATAACACGCCCTCTAGATTCCACACTGTAAGGTCAAGCAGAGGCATATATATATCTCAGTGAACTTGAAAGATTTCCATTGCTGAATTACTGGTTTCGACTCAAAACATTACATAATCCATCTTCTATCTTATTGAAGGAAGCATATTTAGTGTCAAAGAACCTTCAAAATAAACCATCATGGCTTGCATCTATCCAAAAAATGTTGGATCAGTTATCTGAACTTAGACATATAGATTTATCAAAACTAAGTCCCTGTTCGTTTAAAAAGAAGTTGTCAAATATTATAAAACATTATTAAAAGGAGCAACAAAATAATGGCAAACTAAAAACTTATTCTACTTTCAAAAACAACTTTGGAAGAGAACACTACCTCTCTATTGTTAATAACTTCGATCAGAGGAAGAGTATAACTAAACTCCGCATTTCTGCACATCAATTCAATATTGAAAAGTGAAGACATACAGGACTTCCCCCTGAGTTATATGTTTGCTTGGAAAATTTATTTTTGAAAACAGTAAAAGAACCAATGTATAAACATATGTATTTTCATGTGCATGCAGGTTTTTGGAAGTTGGATGCAATAGAACATTTAAATGTATGAATACAATATGTACATTTATTAACATCTACCTTTACAAAAAAGTATAATGATATTTCATCATCAACAATAGAGACAATGATG
>NC_079164.1:8228990-8248990 GCF_947568905.1 Ostrea edulis
CCGTAGGAATAGGGCAAAAACTTTCAAAAATGTTCAAATATCTTCTCTACAACCGTTTATCTTTAAGATAAAAATGCATAATCACGTAGAGCAGGAAGGCCTCGACATGAATTGTAAATTATTGATATCCGGGGTAGAGATCTGACTATACAAATAAAAGCGATTTAGGATAATCAGAAAGGGCTATACAATAATAGTGAATTTCACAACCCCAGGGCCCTGATTTTGGGACAGGTACAAAATAGTCTTACAGTGTTGATATAACAGTGTGATCAGTCGACAGGGGATGCTTACTCCTCTTAGGCACCTGATCCCACTTCTGGTGTGTCCAGGGATCCGTGTTTGCCTAACTATTTGATTTCCTTAGAGGGGTTATGACATTGATCACTGTTCGTTATCTTCACCTTTAACCTTATCTAAAGTCTTTTATCAGTATGAACACTTTCGGAGACATTTGTATTCTAGGTACACATCTTGTTTTATACTGCTACTGAATGATAAAATTTAGCTTAGACATACAGAACAGGAAAAGTATCCTAGATACCATAGCCCTTGGGACTTGTGATACGGCAGGTGTAACTGATCGCCAGGAGATGTTTACTCCTCCTAGGCAACTGCTCCCACCTCTGGTGTGTCCAGGGGTCCGTGTTTTACCTTCTCTTAACTGTGTATTCTTTATATGGGAGTTATGAGATTGACCGTTATGAAGTTAACAAACAATGTCCAATCTGTAGCTTGGTTTTGGGATTTATCATAAGCGTTTTATATACACGTATTTCTGGTCGGAATTGCAGCAGACGACAATTCTACATGTCCTCGTTAAATAATCTACGATGCGTCCTGGAGGGCTTTGCACAAGATGCTGTGATTGGCTGATAATTGAGAGATATCTATTGGTCATTCACTCAAGCCAATTTTTATTCAATCAAATTCACCTAATCCAAAAATTACTCGAAGTTCGTGGGGTTTTTTTGTTTTATTTGTTTGTTTGGTTTTTTTTTTTTGGTTTTTTTTTTTTTTTGCTATATTAAATATATGAGACCATTTAGGATTGCTGAATCACATTGAAACTGGACATGTTGTGCTATTTCAGGAATAGATGTGTATTTCATTTCATGGGGATAAGAAAACGATAGCATCATAAGGCCCGATAGTTTGACATATTTCATAAGACAAACAATCTAGACTTTCCGTTCCAAAATTTTGAGTTAGAAATTACATACATTATATCATTGTTTCATCAATGTAGAAAATACATGTATATCAGTGTTTCATCAATGTACAATATATAAAGACATTGAAGAAGCATAAGTTCCTCCCTGACGAAACAATATACAGTAAAATGGTTGTATTGGATCAAGCTGATACAGTCATTTATAATACATAGATACAGGGAAATTCTGCACTTCAAAATCAGTTGAATCGAGATACAACCCGATACAATTCCTAATACACCTGTAGAAGACGTCAGTTAATGGATGTCATCCCGGTAACCCGTAATTCTTAAAAATTAAGGCAATAGGTTGATGAAAAATGATGTTGTTCTAACAGCAATGACGTTCAGCAGATTTATGAATTGATCCGTACTGGTTTAACCACTGAATTTCGGTCGTAAAAAACACACCATACATTTGATATAATTGATGTAACGGAGAGTTTCGTTTTTCATAGTTTTGTTTTCTTTCTGTTTGAAAGATGATATTAGTTTTCATTATTCACAATCTAAACTAAATGAATAGTGACCAAATTGTTTAACTTTCTATGAATGCAAGCTCACCAGTCAATATTTTAATTGTATTCGACTTCATGGCATTATCATTTACTCTGAAACTCATCACTTCAAATGAAATTGATTCCAGTCGGTGATAACACAAAACCCTGCATGTTGATGAATATGATTTCACGTCGCTAATCTTATCACTACCGTGAATAAATACAACTGTGTGAACAGCGAGGTGTCCCTGCCGATATGAATAGCAATGAATGATTTTTGTCGAAAGTTTTGTTTATGATGTGTTGTTAACTGTCAAAAAATGGTGTCATCTGATAGTGTCATATGCCAGATTATATCGTAAAATTTAGTACAACTGTGTCGGGTGACTATAAAATAATAGTTTATCAGAGATCGTATTTTACATGGAGGAAAATCCTAACATGACAGTTTCTCATTACTGTGCCCTCAGTGTTTCTCAGTCGACCATTAGGAATGTGGTTCTGTTTGTCTTCGACAGCAAAATAAACAGGACAAAACGCGCAGGTGTAGGTCTGTATGCTTGGAAATATTGCGGGGGAAATATTGACCCTTTTGACAAAGAGAAACTTACAGTATCTTTTGAATTATATAAGAAAATTTATTTAAAATAGAATGTTGATGAGATGTTTAAAAACCGTCAATTACTTCGCAAGAGTGTCGTTTTCATTCTCATTTGTTGTAATAGAAACAAATTGCTTCACAATTTTATAGTTTTTCCTGTTTGGGGTGTTTTAGCTTCATATGCAGGTTAACTGTAAGGGCCTCCGTGGCCGAGTGGTTATATATTAGAGCATCGCGCTCAAAATCACACGGCCTCTCACCTCTGTCGGCTCGGGTTCGAATCCCGCTCGCGCCGGTGAGAAAGTTTCCCAGTTTACTTTCGGAAGGTCGGTGGTCTCTTCCTAGGTACATTGTATCTGGGTTCTCTCTTCCACCAATAAAAACTGGGCGCCACCAGATAACTGAAAAATTGTTGAATGTGGCGGAAAACATAAATCAATCAATCAACAATTATAACGACCATAGTGTCCGAAATGCTTACTTGAAACGAGACTGTTGAAAGCCATGTAACATCTCTTGATTTGTCAGTAACCCGATTCGGTTTAAACAGTGATCATAACTACAATGTGTAGCTGATAATGGAAAGCATGAATATGGGAAGTTGACGACGGAGAAGCTAAAATCGTCCTGTTTGTCCAAAAGTCGACTTGTTAGTGTGCCTGAACGTCTGTTGCACTAAAAAAAAACAATCAATCGTTAAAAGACCTTGAATGTGTTGTAAAAATAAATGATACGGGATGGAAATATATCAAATATATTGAGAAAATGAAACGAAGCAATAAAATTGCGTTTTATAGATGGAATTCAATTACATAGAGATAAGAAGTATACGCAGATTATATAAAATAACGTAGAGAGGAAACCGTGTTATCTAATTTTACGATAATGTGAAGATAACAGTGACCATTCACATCCATCCTGTAAACAAGGCAAAATGTAGGACAGGACAAATATAGAGCCCTAAAACAGAATGTATTTATAGACTGTGTGTTGTCTCTAGTTGTAAACAGAATGTATTTATAGACTGTGTGTTGTTGTATCTAGTTGTAAACAGAATGTATTTATAGACTGTGTGTTGTCTCTAATTGTAAACAGAATGTATTTATAGACTGTGTGTTGTTGTATCTAGTTGTAAACAGAATGTATTTATAGACTGTGTGTTGTCTCTAGTTGTAAACAGAATGTATTTATAGACTGTGTGCGTTGTCTCTAGTTTATGACGTGTTTGTAAACAGAATGCATTTATAGACTGTGTGTTGTCTCTAGTTGTAAACAGAATGTATTTATAGACTGTGTGTGATGTCTCTAATTGTAAACAGAATGTATTTATAGACTGTGTGTGATGTCTCTAATTGTAAACAGAATGTATTTATAGACTGTGTGTTGTCTCTAGTTGTAAACAGAATGTATTTATAGACTGTGTGTTGTCTCTAGTTGTAAACATAATGTATTTATAGACTGTGTGTGTTGTCTCTAGTTTATGACTTGTGTTTGTAAACAGAATGTATTTATAGACTGTGTTTGATGTCTCTAGTTGTAAACAGAATGTATTTATAGACTGTGTTGTCTCTAGTTGTAAACAGAATGTATTTATAGACTGTGTGTTGTCTCTAGTTGTAAACAGAATGTATTTATAGACTGTGTGTTATCTCTAATTGTAAACAGAATGTATTTATAGATTGTGTGTTGTCTCTAGTTGTAAACAGAATGTATTTATAGACTGTGTGTTGTCTCTAGTTGTAAACAGAATGTATTTATAGACTGTGTGTGTTGTCTCTAGTTGTAAACAGCATGTATTTATAGACTGCGTGTGTTGTCACTAGTTTATGACTTGTGTTTGTAAACAGAATGTATTTACTAAATGGCATGTATCCATAAAGTAATTAATTCTGAAACTATATATATTGTGTAAACAGAATGTATTTATAGACTGTGTGTGTTGTCTCTAGTTTATGACTTGTGTTTGTAAACAGAATGTATTTACTAAATGGCATGTATCCATAAAGTAATTAATTCTGAAACTATATATATCCTTGTGATAAAGAATATGAAATTGTGACACGGAGTCCTAGAGGTGAGATACGTATTTTATGGGAGAAAGCTATATTTTGACTGGTGATGACTTGATGGAGAGGCCGGTACAGATCGACATATGATGTATACATGTATATAAGATTTAATGTTGACGGTGTACAATCTTTTTCTCTTGTTATCCTGAAAAATAATGTCTCCGTCACATTTGATAGCAATCTCAGCGTGTACGTGTGACAGCAATCTCAGCGTGTACGTGTGACAGCAATCTCAGCGTGTACGTGTGACAGCAATCTCAGCGTGTAAGTTGTAGATACGGGCAGCTTTTGGTTCTTAGCTTACCTTTTTTTCTTTGTATCGGCGTGGTTATCGTTACAAGTTATCGTGACAGTTTGTATGATTTACTGGGGAATTGATTAGATGATGTAACGACGATGAACAGAGTCTGAGAGAAAGAAATTATCTTTGTTTACCTTCTATTACAAGTATTATCTAAACATACTGCTAGCTTGTTACGTGTGGATTTGTTTTTGGTATTACGTATACGTCTGATTTCTATCATAAGTTTGATACATGCAAACAAATAAAAAAAAATATACAGTTAACTCTCGAATTATCGCCACTCAATTCATCGCCATTTTAGTTATAACGCCGCATTTTTCTAAGAACGTGTTTCCTATTACTTAAAATTCTCGTTAAAAAAAACCGCCAAATTCGCCATCGCCATTTGCCACGGTATTTTTAGTACAAAAGTCTATATCAAAGTTTTAATTATCTCGATAAACGGCCATGGGTGCACGTGATCAGTGATGCGACAAATTGGTCATTATCGATCTCTGGCGTACACGTGGGCAGAAGGTACCCAGTATTAAATAAACAAAATAATTACTTAATATAAACCGTAGTATTGTTGTTTTTACCTCATCGAGAAATATTTCAGTTTAGCTATGGCCTCACCACGAAAGAGGTTTCAGTTGAATTTCTAAAAAAAAAAATAAAAAAAAAATAAGCAAAATAATAATAAAATTATTACATACCACGGGGAAACCATCCGAAATGTATACAACAGGAAATCTCCAATTATTTTACTGTTTTATGGGAAACGTCAATAAAAAGGAGGACAATTGGTGATATTTTGGCTGCAAAGGATGAAATACTCGTTGATCTTCGTCCAGCTAATGACGGCTCACCTACCAGGAAACAGCCATGCACGGTGCGCTAAATACCGACAATAGACAAGGTTTTTAAATAACTTGAAACATACTGTGTATAAATGTCTTGTATGTGCATTGTTTTGAAATGAAGTCTTATTATTGATAAAACTATTTTAATCATGTTAGAAAATGTGGAAAAATAATAAAGGAAAGACAACTCTTACACATACAAGGAAAGTAACTCATTCTCACCAAGATGACGGAAATTCAATTCATCGCCAAATTCGTTATAATGCCATAGATTCAAAAGAACAAAAGGTGGCGGTTTATCGAGAGTTGACTATACTTAAATATTTGAACCATCGACTGTACACATAGAGGATATATTGACCGACTTCTTCAATGGAATTCACGCAGTCAATATCCACATGATACAAGATATTGCACATTTTTAAAATTTATTTAATACCCCTACCATTGCTCAAAGTCTAAATTGTGCCACCAATAAATGTCATTTTTCATATAGAGGCTAGCTAGATCCCGCAGTGTAGTTACTCGGATATACTTATCTAGATCTATTGTCTTGGATGCCAGCTTTTGTTTACTGTAAGGGGAGAACACTGGAGGAAATTACCTTTCCCTTACTCTTTCTACAGCATTAATCTGAAACCATATAGAATTTTCGACAATGGCGATCATAATGAGAAGTGTGACACAACATACATTTTTTTCTATTTATTTTTTTCTTCTTCTATTTTCTCTTTCAGTGATGTACATTTTATAACCACTTGAGAGGACTATTAAAGACAACATTTCGTTTGACCCCTTCGTGACGTGTAGCCATAGAAATAAACACATTGTTAAGTGTGGAATGAATTGAAATCGACATTGTGTGTTCATTGTTAATCCTTTTAATTAGCATTAAACGAATATTTCGTCTATGATGTCGTAATGTTTAATCCGCCTAAAATTCCACAAGATTGGACAGAAAACAGATAGAGACGCGCCCATTATTGCCAGCATATATGTCCACCCCATACTGCAGTGGCCCGTATTGTATGGCCCCGCCTCCGCACCACAGTAGTACCGAAAGAAAGGACTCCCAAATCCTAGGGGGTATGTCAGAAGAGCGGAAACAGCTACCAGAACTGGAAAAGATGACACACATCAGACATACTGCAAATAAATAGAAATGCTTTCAATGTTGTCAAATCAAATTGGGGGTGGGGGGGATATTCATGCATATTCAAGTTTTGTTGTCTCGTTTTATCTAAAGAATTTAAAATGATAGATATTCACAATGTAAAATTTATTTTCAATTCTGACAAAGAGATGTAAATAATTTTCAAACTTGGGGATATTTGTAATCATTTCTGTTCGCGCCCTATGAGGACCTACCCAGATACATGTATATTTCCGCCACTTTATGTCATCACCATTCCCTCTGTAAGTACATTCCCATTTACTATCGGAGATAAAACTTAGCTCTACTTCTAAGTGAAAACCATGTTTAATAAACACGAAGATGTACAAACGGAAAGCCGCTCTTTGAAATATTCATCATATTTCAACATCATGAATTCGTAATCTTTCAAAATTTTATATTGCAGGTCTGTTTTTGTCTTTTGCAAGATAATAGCTTATTGACCCGGCATTGATAGCGGTGCCACGTGTTCCCAAAATCAAAACGATTACAGATAAAACGAATAACAGATCAGCCATGTTTACGAACATTGCTGAAAATCACTCTGATCCAAAAATATGCTTGTGTTCGTTTTACGATGTAATGCTACATCAAAGAGATTAGACCGCGATATACAAGATGCCACACAAGTGTTACAATAAGAAAAATCGACTCGCGTTTATGTCCTAATCGTCTCTATATATGATGATACTTTCTAAACATAAGTAGTCTATTGTTGGAAGTTGATTGTATGCGATGGGAAACATTGAAAGATATAAGTGATCACTTAATTATAACCCAGTCATCTTGTCTACTGGAGTCCATAAAAAATCACCTGTTTTAATTTCTAGAATAAGCTGGGGTATCGAAGGGTGTTTCATTTCATAAAGTCACTTTCAATATAGGTCCATACACCCCCCCCCCCTTTTTCATTATTTCACATTGGGCCTGTTAATGTATTTGTCGAACATTATTTGAGCTTGAGTGATCTTAGACTATGGAGGTGATGTAAGCCAAGGTTGCTTGACGAATTCTTTAAATGGAATTTTGTAGGTATTACCCCAAATACAAAATCGTGAATATCAATTACAGCGTTATCTCTTTTAAAGATTGCATCTTTTAAGCAGATCGACCTTGATCCCAGCAATAGTTTTGTTCATTGTTACTTAATACATATCCAAGAGGTTTGCTGAATGCAAATAAATATGATATACAGAATTATTTCGGACTTCTATTACCTGCTATTGTTTGGACACATTTAGTCATCATGGAAACATATCCATCCCATTTTTCTTGCATGAACACCGACAGTACCCCAATCGTCACGCTTACAATAAGCAAAAACGTCCCGCTGGAGAGCAGTAGAAAACTGGCCCGCCAATACTCGGACGGAAGGTCACCCATCCGTAACGCTTTTCCGTAAGGAAAACAGGTTTTCTCTATGGGTTTGACCAAGTCATCCACGCTCCCACGAATGTCCACTACACAGTACTTCTGTAGTCCGAAGGAGTGAAGGTTGTTCGGGTGTAAGACCCAGGCCGGCTGTGACAGACACACGGACCAAACGACAGCAATGGCGACGGTCAGGAGCACCCACAGACAAAACACAAAAGATACCATCATTTATCATATCTACCTGTCATTCGTGACCGACACATGGCGAGGCAAGGTACGTAGGTATTCACATCACTAGTAAAGTCAAATCAAAGATATTAGTCCTTTTTCGTCATATTAAAACAGGAAAAAGATTCTAACACTTTTATGAATCAGCGCTCCAGCGTTGATTTTACATCCGACGTTTTTTTTTTTTTATTCAAATAATCCAAATATTTGCTTTCCTATCAACTCTTTGAAATCTTACAAGCTATCTGACAAAAATAAATCGATTCTTCATATATAAAACATCACAAACATCAAATACATATATATGGAAATACTTTCCCTCGACATTGTTAGTGTACGAGAATGAGAAAAGCAATCCCGTTCCCTTGTGGTTTTTATGGACCTATCTACGAGGACACCTGTAGTCGGCTTGACTTCCTGTTGGACTAATCCTATTAGTCTGATTCACATGTGATACATAATGTCTACATAAAAGTTGTTCACCTTGTTAATGAATGAAACCCGAGATCGCATCGTCTGCTGCTCTCTGCGATAAAAAGTAAACCCCTGTTGATGTTTCGTTATCGTAAAATAAACCATATCAAATCAAAATGACCAACCAAGTTCTGCATGTGCTCGGTACATGTATACTCTCTGTATTATCAAAAAACATTCCAATTTGGCAATCAAGAAGCACGTGCGCGCGTGCTTCGGTGTGTCGTTCCTTCCCACCGGCTTTCGTTTCTTAGATTTAATTCAACACATTTTCCTTTTTATTTTGGTTTTGATTCCTTCGCGCATCGCATTCATCAGGAATTAATAAAGATATTAAAAAACAATTGGAAATATGAAGCAGTTGAAAGCTTATTTGTATCACAGACATAATTTTGCTACTTGATTAGACTTCATAAAAAATGTATAAACTTCAACAAAGATTGTTAAAAACAATTCATTTTTGTCACTGATTGATTGGCAGATAACAAGAGATAGGTATGAATGATACTTGGATAATCACATCTAAATAGTCACTGATTGATTGGCAGATAACAAGAGATAGGTATGAATGATACTTGGATAATCAGATAGGTATGAATGATACTTGGATAATCAGATAGGTATGAATGATACTTGGATAATCAGATAGGTATGAATGCTACTTGGATAATCAAATCTAAATAGTTTGCCAACGTTCACTTGAATGATTTTTACATGTAAAAAAAAAAAAAAAAAAAAAAAAATACTCGGATCTTCTTGCTGTCTACAGGAACAATATGATGGCGTCGTCTATGTATACCGTAGTTTCGTCAATAGTTGGGTATCAATATAATAAAAACAAGAGATCCGCAAGGCGTAAATCCCATCACAATGTAGATTTTTTCTATCAAGTTACCTAGTGACCTTGACCTTAGACTTTTTGACCCCAAAACCAGTATGATTATTCCTCTTCTAATAACAAAGCTATTACATGTAAAGTATTAAATCAATGCAGCAAAAAGGAGATATCTAGTATCTACAACCTTGACAGTTGGAGCCCATAATCGAAAAGGTTCATCTACTGCTAATATGAAGGTGTATGTAAAGTATCAATTTAATTCAATCAAGCAAAAAATACAAGCTGTACACACACACAGAGATTATTTATTCATTTATGATTTGTAAAAACAATTCAATTTCCACAGCTGAGGTAGCAGGGGACAGTTTCGCAGTATAGGCCCGGTCAACTTTTTCAAAAAATGGAATTACCCTGTATTTGAAGTGATATTACATGTGTAAAAATGTATACAATAATTTTAGGATGCATGTCAAATGTAGCTGAGTGCTTAGTAAAAATGTTGATATACAACATGTAGGTGTCACCATGATTCCTAGCATATAGATGGGTGCAAATACGAAACTAAGACACGTGGTCAGTTGCTGAAGAAATTCCGGTGAAAACATGCAGGGTCTAGCAAAAGGTCTGTAGCTGTGAGGGAAGGTGGATGGCCCCATATGAGAGGTAGATTTTTGAGAAGGGCAGATAGTGTTCTTGATTGTGCACAGTGTCTAAATCCCCATGTTTGGTACTGTGATGGTGTGGGGGTGGTGCGGATTAGCCCAAATGAGGGAAAATCAAAGCAAAAAAGGGGAACCTGCTCAGAGCATGTTTTGTGCACCAGCACCAGTATTTATAGATTACATGTAATTTAGGGTCATAATTTATTAACTACACTAATATGAAATACAAGTATTGACATAAAAGGGAAATATGATTTTTCATTAGTCTGTCATAATCTGACTTTGGTGTATACCCCCTATCCACATGTTTCAAAACCAAAGAAACTGTCCCCTGCCACCTGAGTTACAAGTGTATCTATTTTCTAGAGGCGGTCGTACGTAGATCTATTCGTACAAATGTAGCATCATTTTGCAAACTGTTGGGATTGATTGATTGCATCTTGCTCGAGGTTTTTTCACTCATATGGAGACGTCACCAAGACCGTTGAAGGGCTTCAAATTTAGGCCTATGCTAGGCGCTTACGGTCATTGAGCAGTGGGGGTCCTTTAGCGTGCCACACCTACTGTGACACGGTTCATCCGTTTTTTAAGGTCATCTCCGAGGACCCGTGACATTCACACCTGATGTCTTGCGTTTGGCAATGGAACTGTCACTACCTGTTTTAACGACCTAGGTTTGTCGCGGCGGGATTCGAACCCCGGCCTTCCGCATGCGGGACGAACGCTCGACCCTCTCGTCTTGTTGGGAAAATCGGAGGTGAATTATCTTTTAAAGTTATTGATATGCAGAAAAGAAATCTTAAAATATCTCCTTGCCCAAACATTTGAAGGTGAGCCCGTTCGTCCTTTGATTCATAAGTTCATTCAGTTACATTCATTACTGCAATATGTCACCAAAAAGAATGAGGCGGGGCAAATCCTCCAATATGTCTTGTGTTCCATGTTAAAATAACTAACGTTTGCAGGTACATGTAAAATGAAAAACTCGGAAATGAACGTTACGTCAAAAAAGCTGAAGTGGCAGTCCCCCTGGTTGTACGTGTCTGGTTTGTTGGTACCTATTTAATTTCGGCTGAGATTCGGCTCGGCTGAATATTTGGACTGACGCCTTCGAGCCGAATCTCAACCGAGATTAGTTTATATTAAGTTCCCATAATATGTTCAAGTGCGCGCATCTGTATACATGCATCTGATCATGATATCATTGATATAACTTTTTTTCAATTAACTGCAGATCGACAAACGGTAATGTTCTTAATAGAGTTTTACGATTTAATTTAAACCACAGGCACCTGAATTTCTGTCAATAAGTCGCTCAATAAAACCAAAGATCGAAAAATCCTACCCCCTCTATAAATGTATTTATATATAGAGGGGGTAGGATTTTTCGATCTTTGGCTTTATTGAGCGACTTATTGACAGAAATTCAGGTGCCTGTGTTTAAACTGGCAAGGATGATAGTAAAATTTACATTTGAAAAAATTGTTTGTGATATAAAAATTCTAGTCGATGTGGTAGTTTTCAGACTCCTGTAGTGTCTTAGAAACTGAAGTTTAATCGAATTTATTATTTTGTTTAAGGTAATATTTTTACAATTATTAAGATATCGATTAACTTCGACACCAGTTGCACCTGGACAGGAGTCGAGTTTTTGAATTACTGTATGTCTGTGCTACATTTCTATAAACAAACCGTTCAATCTTCTCCTGTAGAACCGCGAAATTGACACGTTCACTCGGAGTTGGCGTTCTTGGGGTGTAGTTGCAGATGTCACTCAACTTAAATTTCATTTCGAAAAGTACACGAAGTCAGGAACTTCCACGATTTATGCTAGCATACTTCACGAGCGCATTCTGTTGAGATCCCCCCTCCCCGGACCATTGTTTGAACTAATACTGAATTGAATACTACCTGAGGATGTTTGTACATCAATAATAATTTACCATTGTCCTGGTGTCCTTTTAATGTATACCCTCACGTAAAACTTCGATCAACTATTGTGGTCGAACTCTACCCCTGGGGGTCATCATTTGAACAAACTTGAATCTGCACCATCTGTTGACGATTGCAATATGAAAATACGACTAATGATGACAATTTTGATATTATCTTAGAGTTACAATGTATGTCCCTATACTTTGCTGTCCTCTTGTGGACTTAAGCTACCCCTTGGAGACATGGATGGAAGGAACTTTAACCTACAATACGGACAGGGCTAGTGTTGTTTTCCTTGGGGTTGGGGTGGTCCTGGTGTTTCCACACAAGCCCCTGTACACTACGTGGGGGTGCTTGCATATTGACCTGATTAACGTCATGGCTCTGTTATTATTGATATGGAGACTGTTAAACATTCTCTCTTAAAACTTTTTTCCCGATCGTGGCCAAACTCTATCCCTTGTGGAGCCATGATTTGAACAGTTTTAAATCCCCACTCATGAAGGACGCCTTTGTATCAGTTTTGTCTGTCCAACTTCAGTGACAAAAGATTTTTAAAAGATGCCTCAATACTTTCACTATATTTTAATTATTTCCTCTGTGAAAATGGTGTGACCCTTCATTTGAACAATTTTGAATAGAGAATGCTTTACAGGACGTTTGGTAGAAAGTGGCCCTGTAGAACTAGAAAATGTGTGAAGTTTGTATACCTGTTTCACTCGTTTTCCATAACTAGGACAATTGTAATTGTTTTGATAACAATAGTTTTCAGTTCTTAATTTAACTCACTTGACTTTGACTCGCATGGCTGCATGTTCGATTGCAGAAAGACGAGTTCAATGACAAAGCGTACAAAGTTGCTGTCCGTAACGTAACGTCAACATGACGTTGTGACTTTTATAGCGTAATCTGACAAAATACTTTACTTACAGCAGACATTAATTTAATTAAATGGATACAAAATATATCCGGATCAGGCTTGTAAAATGTTATTTATAATTATGAAACACTGCTCAGGTTTCATGTTTTCTGAGGGAATGGCATGATGTTACGAAAGCCTATTAGTATCATATAAAAAATAAATTCACCTTTCACTATCTCGTAATTATGAGATAATTATCTCAAAATTACGAAAAAAAGATCTCTATTACGAGAAAAGATCTCGTAATTACGAGATAATTATCTCGAAATTACGAGAAAAGATCTCGTTATTACGAGATAACTATCTTGAAATTACGAGAAAAATATGTAAATATTGGTCACATATCTTTCTTTATATATGATCTCTCCTCTCCTCATTCCATCAGTGTGTTTTGGATGCTGTTTTAAATATAAGAAATCACTTTCCATTTAAAGCATTAGAAGTTTTAGATACCGAGCGAAAGTTTAATCGTGCATTTAAAGTACAAAGGAAAGAAAACGACGATTTATTATTGTAGGTTTCTGCACTATCAATTAATTAAATCAATTAAATTTTACAAGTTTTATGATAATATAAGCTATTGATAAAAAGTTAAACTATCATAATGCTTAGTGTAACTGTGTATGAAAGTTCAAGATTCTTGTAATTCCACCGTTAAGTGCACACTATGATGGTACATTATCGATTGGCACATATCTACCTCGGCGACGATATGCACGTACCCTCACGGTCTATATAGTCCGTTGGTACATGTACTACATATTGTCGCCGACGATAACATGCGCCGAGACAAGGCGTATTTGTTGCATCACGGAACATACTATCGTTAGAGACTCTCTCCCTCTCTCTCGCACTCAATATCTTAATTAACCAGTACGAAATTATTTGATCGTTTAAGATATATATGATGGCAGTCATCAATAAAAAAGAAAAATATTGCATACATTTGTGTATGTTTTTATTACGTTATCATTTCATCCAACTTTTGTGTTTTAGAAAGCTAAATCTCTGCTCTCTACCATACTTAAATGTCGTTAAACATATGTTTGGCATTATTAAAAAGTATTAAAGAGAGCACTGATTATTAAAGATAGAGATTTGAGCAAGTCTACTAATAATGATAAGGGTTTGTGTCGGTACATATTGTAGAAGGAGTCATGTAACAACTCTCTCTACATATATACAGGTTTCATACCTCCAGTTCACGATCCTTTGAATTGGAAATCAAACCTCCGTAATAAAACAAGAATAAACACCTGTTGCATGAAGGTTACTTAACTTTAACTGACAGTTAACTTCAAGTTAACACTATATGATTGTTTAAGTTGATGGCAAGTTAACAGTCAGTTCAAGTTAACTAACCTTCGAGCAAATGGGTCCTGTTGATCTTACAAATTTTGGAAACACAAAGTTAGACGTATAAATGATCCGGCTCTAATGATATTCGTCTTTGATTATTGTATAACCTGATGAAAGAAATAAAACCCACAAGAAATGTGCGAAAACATATGCATTTCATATTTCTAAAAGTGTTATTATGACCGGAACTAAACCTAAGCGGACCTGGTACGAAAATTACTGGTATTTAGCGTTTCTATGGAAACTCTAAACTATCCGTAACTAAATCATGCGACACCGGACGACAATATGTACCGTCACACACACTTTGAATAAGATCACTTCGATTTGTTGACCAATCAACAAATAGGGAAATAGTATCAAACGCGTTCCCAGAATTATCCACAAGTTGTGCAACTCGGCTTTATATCGTGATTACGAGATCTCATCTCGTAATTACGAGATAATGGAATGTGATAAAAAAAAATTTACATGATACCAATAGGCTTTCGTATGATGTACATTCTACATATTTTGATCAAACAGAATTTTTGTGCGGCTTAGTTTTAGAGGATTGTTGTGGATCCAGGAAATTGTAAAAGGGGGTTCATGATCTTTTAGCTACTCTTCACAATCCCCCCCCCCCTTTACATCTTCTGCTTGTCTACATATCTTAGGAGGATCTTGAGACGCTTTTTATACATGAAAATGTCTTATTAATTTGCTTGTTCCCCCAGTTCTAGCCATTGTTATCGCTATACTCAGATCTTATTTCAAATTTAAAAAGGATGTTTTAAAGCTTAATCCAAATTAGGCCAGGGGTCTGGGGCCGCCTAGGCTCGCAAACGCTCTGCAGTAAAATCCTGCATTCTGAGCATTTCCTGGCACTTCTTTTCCACTTTTAAATTGTCCGTATTTTTAACAAAACTTTAATGTTACTTATACTCTTTAAGAAATCTTATGGTAGTTTTATTCTAAAATGGTTCATAAAAACATCTCTAAAGTGATACAAGCTCTCGAGTACTTTATATGAATTTTTGTGATTTATCCCGAAATGATAAAGAGGTACTTTGTTTCCAAATAAAATAATCTAGCTGTGATCTGATGCATATTATGAATACAACTGTATATAAGAAAACAAGCCTAAACGACTCAGATAGACGTTCTAATTTTTTAAACAAAAAATATTTATGAAAAATCTAAAATATTATTTACTTTATTTACTATTATTTTTTAAATCTACGGATAGAATTTTCTAAATACATGTCAATTTAAAAAAAGATATATCTGAGAAATATACTTCGAAAAGAAATATAATTGAAATGAAATGGTCAAAATTCAGAAATATTACGATTTTTCTAAATTGAACCAAGTCCGATTGGAATTATAAAAAAAAAGTCATAGAGAACATTGTAATCAGAAAACTACATTCCCTTGATGTAAAATGGTTTAGAAATTAAACTACTTTATAAAGGAAACTAATTTCTTGATGAACAGTGCATACAATCAGCAACAATATAATTATTTTAGTGATTTCTACCAATTTTGATCGGGATGGGTACTTTTTTCTCCAGTTTAAATATAGTGATTGGTAATTTCGTTTCAATTATTTTTTATAATATATATATCTTTTCTGACATGTTTTTTTTAAAGATTTTATTCGTAGATTTAAAAAATATTAGCAAATAGCGTTTCCAATTTTCATAAATATTTTTTCTAAAAGATTTGAATGTTTATATATGAATCTTTTAGGCAGGTTTTATCAGATATTCATATCATGCACGAAATCACAACGAAGTTTGGACTCAAGAATCTCTTAATTGCAAACAAAACACCTTGTTTATCATTCCAGGAAAAATCACAAAAAATCAAATAAAATAATTGAGAGCTTGTATCACTCTTTCAATGGTGAAACCATACTTCATAAGAAGTGTATTAACGAGCCATTAAATATTTTTTTGTGTAGCGAGATACTTGTATCTGACGAAAATATCGTAATTTATATGTATCAGTGTTTCATCTTATTTACTAAAGAATTAAATGATATACTGGTGTTGATAAATTTGAACGATGCAAGTATCCATCTTTCATATCATTTAGACTCAAAGTTTCGTAAAAATTGAATAACTTGCATTTTTGGATCTCCGCCATATAACAACAAACACTTCATTATGAAATAAATCACTGGAAGGAAGTCCTTTTTTATAATCTCTGTTGTAATTCACTACAGTGCCGGATTCAACAAATCCTAAAATACTAAGGAAATAAATTCGAACACATAATATAGGATAAGCTCGCACGCGCGAGTACAACAGAGTTTATTCATACACGTGTACATAGACATCTGCAGGTTCATTATTCCACTCAACTCATTCTACAACAGAAAAAAATGTCAAGTATATCAAAACACAAATATGTATTTAGTACCAAAAACGGAGGTCCGCTGCAAGAATCCCCCCCCCCCCCCCCCCCCCTGTCCAATGAATTTTGCTAATCGTTTATTAACTATAAATATGGTTATATTTCAACAAAAGGCCGAATTCAATATAAAAAGGGATATAATCAAAGAAGTTATATTTATACATTGTTTGCAGATTCCAATTTTTTAATGAAAGGAAATCTTTACGTCTGACGTAAATGTTAGCAAAACTACCCAACATAAACTAGGTCAAACCAAACTTTAAAACTATAATATTTTTTCCAAACGCTAACGGGTGGTTTCGTCCCGATTACTTATTCGCACTTAGTGGATTCGCCCTCTGTGGTTTCGTCCCCATTTCCGTGCAGGTAACATAAGAGAGAAGATTTAAGTTATAGCGAGTAGTTTGGCCCCGATGTACTAGTCGAGTGGTTTCGCCCCAATTTACTTGTGCAGAATCTAGTCACAACAGCTAAGTACTAATAGGTGCACGTCAAATCATGGAACTTGTAAAAATAATAGGTATACGTTTGGGATAGAATATTCTTGGAAACTGAAATTATATTTTTTTTCTAGATTTAAGTAATTTCAGTTTTTGTATGCGTTCTTTACAATGTTATCAAGGTTGTTGGACGACCCTAGTTGGTAGTTTTCACTGCAGCCATCACTATTTCAAAAATTCACAAATCGTTCACTACATGTATTGTTTGATATTCATATGAATTTAGCACAGGCAATTGCATCGCTTGGGGTCGAATTTACTATATATATATACATTGCCTGTGGAATTTAAATGAACAAAGTCAACTAAAATCCACATTAAAATATTAGAAAGTGAAGTGATGACTTTTATGATATATATATCTTAACTTTAATTCTACATATTTTGTGAATACATGTATTTCATAATATCATAATGATAACTCTTACATATGCACAATTTCAATTATATATATATATATATATATATATATATATATATATATATATATATATATAATTTTTTATTTAATTTTTGCGGAAAACATCAATCAATCAATCAATTAAATTGCTCATCGTTAAAGGAGAATATGCACTGAACAATCGTTCGACCACTGTTGCCTACTAAACATCCAAAAATTGTTGGTATAAAGAAAAAAATTAACATATACCTTGGACGTTGGTAAATTAATACATGTATATAGCATTCATTAATTTCAATTAAATTGTTTATCGACAAAGGAGAGTATGCACTGATCAATTCAATGTTGCCGTACTCAATTGGGGGCGATACCACTGAGGACGAATCCACTTAGAGCGAACAGGTCAAGGTGCGAATCCACTCAGTGTGAATATGTAATAGGGACGAAACTACCAACAATCCCTCAGGCGATAACACGTAGATAGTGTATACAGGCTGACATACGCTGCACAGGTATTTAATTCTCTGGACTAGACAGAAGGTCGAAAGAACAGGGAGGCCATTTTGGATTTTAAGGTGAGACTAAATTATTATCATAGTAATACCGCTGTGTTTTTTATCATACTATAATTCTATTTCGTTAATTGTTGTAATCTGTCAAAATCTTTTTAAAAATGAAATTCCATTTTTATTTATTTAACAGTAAACTTCTCGTGTGATCCTGGCGTCAGAAATGCATCTCTGGACTAGACAGAAGGTCAAAAGAACAGGGAGGCCATGTTGGATTTTAAGGTGAGACTAAATTATTATTACAGTAATGACCGCTGTGTTTTATATCATACTATAGTTCTATTTCGTTAATTAATTATTTTAATCTGTCAAAATCTTTAAATAAAATTCCGTTTTTATTTAATTAACAGTAAACTTCTCGTGTGATCCCGGCGTCAGAAATGCATCCCCGGCGCAGTGCTCAGGAAGTCCTACTGTGTGACCTCTGTGAAACTGTCCCCCTACAGAGTCACTGTGAACTTTGTAATATAAATCTATGTGTTAACTGTGCAGGAAAGCATGTCTCAGACTCGTCTAAACGACACAAAGTCGTGCCCTTTTTACACAGAAAGTCTACTCCTAACTACCCGAAATGTCCGAAACACGCCGACAAACAATGTGAAATGTACTGTGAAAAATGCGACATTCCTGTCTGTATTACCTGCATCACTTCAGGTAAACATAAAGGTCACGATATATCAGATGTTCTGGAAAAACTCAGCGCTAAAGCAGAAAGTTTACAAAAAGATTTAGAGGAACTAGAGAGCAGAATTTATCCCCGATATGAAGAAATGGCGTCCGATGTCCAAACTGAGAAATCCGAGTTAGAAACGAAATACGGGAAATTGACAACAGCTGCCGATCAACAAGGAGAAGCCTTACACCGGGAGGTCACCGCCATTGTCAACCAGCGGAAATCCGACATCCAGGAGATGAAAAACAAACACCTATCTACCCTGAATAAAAATACAGAAGAAATCACACAGAAAATGGCGGAACTCAAACAAATCATTTCCGACTTGAAATCAATCCTAAAATCAAATGACGTCTCTCTAACGTCAACGTACAAATCTAGGAATGGCGAGTTCCGACAATTACCTCCTAAAGTCCGAGTCACATTACCGAGTTTATCTCCTCAGAAAATTAACACAGAAAAGCTCCGTGAAATGTTTGGTTCTCTGTCGCCATTATCCATTAACACAGAACATGGCGACACAATGAAGTCAGCAGAAGCTGTATCGTCTCCTCCAGTCAAACCAATGAAGTCAGCAGAAGCTGTATCGTCTCCTCCAGTCAAACCACTGCTTGATGAACCGCGAATCACCGACACCATAGACACTGGGTATAGACACAGACTATACAGTGTTAGCTGTCTGAGTGAAGATCAAGTCTGGACATGCGGGGATAACGAAACCATGAATCTCCTCAACCTCCAGAGTAAACTACTGACATCAATAAAAACCAAGTCAGGGGACACACCAACAGACATAGCAGTGACACGGGACGGAGATCTTGTTTATACTGATAGTAACAATATAAACCTAATTAAGAATAAACAGATACAGACCGTGATCACACTACAGGGGTGGAGACCTCTCAATGTCTGCAATACTTCGTCTGATGATCTCCTGGTTACCATGATCAGTGATGATAGAGA